>NC_134703.1:52004004-52304004 GCF_043290135.1 Rhipicephalus microplus
AAATCAGGAAAGTCTGAAATCGCTGAGGAAGTGGCCATAGCGATGGCGCTTGCATGTAATACAGCCAGCGTTATACTAAGTGACTCTAAAACCGCAATTAGTAATTAGGCTCATGGTAGGGTCTCGAAATAAGGGAAAAGAATCTTGACCAACTTTCACAGAGAGCGCGACGTCTGTGTGTTATGGACGCCCGCTCACTCTTCCTTGCCAGGCAACAAAGCTGCGCACACCCTAGCTCGAGAGTTAGTGAGCCGAGCAGGTGCAGGGATGACGCGAAGCCCACGTGTGGGGGGAAAGGGCTTGGTCACATACAGCGTAATCACCAAACACAACAGCTTGGGGAGGCAGCAATACCCACTGACAAGGAGGTTTAATTTTTTTAAACCTCCTTGCCCTCTACCACATTTCTCAATTAGTTAACAACATGTGACAGCATGGAGCCTATCACAAACGAGCACCTTCCCAAACCCAATTTCTTACAGTCATTTCTACCCAGATCTCTACTTCGACAACTGCAAACTGTGAAATCAGCGGGTGGCCCTGAAACACATTATCTGGGCTTGTCATAACCTTGTCAAACAATCCACAGATTTCTTTCGAGTCAACTGAGCGTTGTCTCACCTCGATGTTGTGTTAAAAGCAGGATGAGGCATATTGCTACCCATTGAAAGCCTTCGACTGGATGAGTGCGCGCAAACTTGCAGAATTGCGGCGGTTTTAGGAAAACAAAGGAATGCATGTGCGGATTTAAAGAGGAGAGACAGATGTCACCACAATTTGTTTTGTGTCGACCTGGCAGCTTCATTGGTGCGATAAAACGACAAATGTATCAAACAATATACGAGAATAAAAGGTTCCGCCTTTGTTTTCAATAGCTTCCATTCAAATCATTGAGAAAAAAAGTTCTTTTATTGAATCCGAATATGAGAACTGTTGTTTGAACTGAAAGACCGCTACCTGATTTTCGTCATTTTAGCCACGATTTGGATGGCCACAAGTAGTCAGTCATGCCCTACAGCCGTTCCAAATGGCTTCCTTTCTCCGGTACTAGAACACCTAGACAAAACAACGCTGTGATTCATTTATTTCACAGAAAGAAGTTTATTCATCTTTTTTTCAATGCTTGTGTGATTTTCGAAGAGTGCAAATGCACCAGTACTTCCAGTCATTCGTTTCTGAAAAGGAGTTGCAAAACCTAAAAAACGTAGAGCTGAAGCTGACTCGACAAGTGGTGACGCCCACATCAGACCTGGCCGTGAAACATAGAAAAAATAAGAAATGCCTCTGGCTGGAGCCAAAATTTGGAAAGATGGACTGGCATTCTCTCTGACGAAATTCATCATACTGTTGAAATGTTGGCTTCTTACAAAAACATATCTTATTCGCCAAGTTCTGGTCTGTTTATGCGTCATATTTCATGTTAACCATTTGCAGTGTTTTAACGCATTTAAAAGCATAATGCAGCTGCCCAATGGAATTACGGATGCTTGGAGCGTGAATAAGCTTTTTAAAAAGACTCAAAGCCTTGCACGTAAAACCGAGCTCATTGGAGTGGCCGAGTGATTTAACAAGTTTTTATACTTATCGAATCCTAAATAACTAATTTCAAGTTTTTGTTGCAAACGCAAAGTGGGGTAACTGTGTCTGAATTTTCTGTTTACGATGTGAGCCGGTAATAAAAGGATGACTAATCTGATTTGCATTAACAATTCATGGTACAAGGAAAACATGCTCGCTGCGTGAGGCAGCGCGATTGAAGGGTGCGCTGTTCTTTTTTTTATCCACGTCCTTTTTAGTTCCTTAGCCTCTATTACAGTCATTTGTATTGTTTGTGTTATTGATAATGTCAGCATCAATAGATGATATTGCCATTATTCCTGATTTTTATTCAGGCAAGTATTTTCGCTTTTTTTATTGCGGGAGCTTGTTCTACGGCATCAATACATATTACACAAAATTGTGTAGCTGCGTTTTCTTAAATAGGTATAGGAGGTAATTTTTTTTTACAATCCAAAGTACGTGGGATCGGCCGAACATTTTTTTATCACGCAATAAAAAAACTCTTGCCATATCCACGGAATGAATGATCACAATTCAGTGAAGCTCGGGAGAGGGAGATCATCGGAAAACCGCAACTCTCCCGTGAAACGTTAGCCCAGTACATCATTAGAAAGACGTGAGACTGTGCGTATGTAATATATATCTGCTACTATTTTGTTCTTGTTCTTTTGTTGTTTTGTTTCTTCATTTGTTCTTTTCATTTCTTCATTGTCACGGATCCTGGATTGCGAGGTCTCTTCATTATTATGGCATTATTGTCCATGAAATATAGCGAGATAGGTTCTTTTACTAGCTGCAGTGAGAAGTTTGCAAACACTAAGTCTGTGCACGTCCCTCATATCATGGTATATTGCATATGGATATATTTGAGTGCGTATTTGGAAAGTGTGTGCAGCACGATGCAGTCATTGGCAACTAGGTCCGTTCATCCATGCGTCTGTCTGTCTGTCTGTCTGTCTGTCTGTCTGTCTGTCTGTCTGTCTGTCTGTCTGTCTGTCTGTCTGTCTGTCTGTCTTCCCACGGTTTTGGGAGCTTCGCCCCAAGAAAAAGATTACACAATCTCTTCATCTTCTCTTATCATGGCTCTTACCCAATGCAGATGAATGGCCGAGTGTTAGGCGAACTTAAAAGTGTTTCTTCGCAATACTTCTCGTATAAACTAGAGATATGTAATACGAGTATATTTACAGAATATTTGTATTGAAATGTTTAAAAGAACGATGAATATCACTCAATATCTTTAAACTGACTTATAAATTCCTCTACGGCGTAGTAAACGTCCTTGTGACTGCAGCCCAGATTAGAGGTGCCAATTGATAGACAACTGATTCGGATATTTCGAGACCAAAATTTCGAAGAGGTGGAGCCACGAACTCTCTCCTCAATGACGTGTACCGGTGACAGGATAGAAAGTAACGATTAATTGTTTCCTCGCGCTAAAAAAAAACGCATTAACGGAAAGCATGAGTAGCAAGCGAAGCAGCGTGTTCATCAGGGGCACCTTGCCCGAGGTGAACGCGTCCTTGGAAGTGGAGCACACAATGAATTCACTGTAGTTGATGTTGCTGTTATTCGTCCCGAACTCTCGTTGAAGCACGCCACGTGGGTTTATTGTGACGCCACGCGGGGGGGCGCGAGTTCACGTGATGTCTCAGAAGGTGAAAGGGGGAGAGGTCACAGCCTCTTACACAGCAACGCTGGCCCGAACGCACTACACTCGGCGACAACTTTTCTTGGTATTGAAACGAAGGATACAGAGCCAAATCGCGTGCATCCTACCACCAGTGAGTGTAATTTCATTATAGCGCCCGTATTCTTAACGTGAAGTATCAAAATTTGTCCGTTATTTTCTGCGTGGAGCTGTTTGTGACAGGACGCAGCTCACATCAGTACGATATTCGTATTTTTTTAAAATTTATTCATTGTGACTTCACGTTTTAGAATGCGCGAGACAGGCCCGCTTTTTTACGTGTACTTCAAACACTAAGCGGACGACGACGAAGTGATTCTCTCACAGAACACTTGTGCCCGTGTCTCAGTGTTTTCAATTTGTTTTCCTTGAAATCCTGGGAGCTGCCGCTCCCTCCTTTGCGGTGATGCTTCAGGACACACCTGAGAATGTTCCAGGCGTGCAACCGTCGCGCCGGACTTCATCGTCCAGGAAGCGTAGCAACGCGTCGAGCGACACCGACAGTGAGGCAACCGATTTGTATTCGGACGGCTTTGAGTCATCGGATGATGACTTCACGGTCGTCATGAATCGATCTACAAAACGAAGACTGCTGTGGTCGGCATCGTCGGCAAGTGTTTCCACCGTTAAGACTGCACCACAGCGGTGGCCGCACACCATGCTATTTATGCCTGAAAAGCCTGCATCTAACTTGCGACTCCTCAACAGGCAAGTTCTTTTTGTGCTTCTCGAGGAAACCGCGCCGAATGAAATCAAAGACGTGAGGATCAATGCACGAAAGAATGTCCTTGCTGTAGACGTTATGCACCGTAGCGCACTGCAAAGCCTTCGGCACATAACAGAAATCGGCAACGTGAAAGTTCGGCCAATGATCGCTACAGGTTGTAATGGCACTGTTGGCGTCATTTATGATGTGGATCTTTCCATCTCAGCTAATGACCTGCCAATACTAATAAAGCCAGCGACTGAAGGCACCCGCATTACGCACATTACCAGACTCGGCAACTCACGCTGCTTGAGGTTTGTGTTCGAGGGAGACAGCCTTCCCTCGTATGTCAAAGTTGGCCATGTTCGCCACTCAGTGCGTCCTTACATACCGAAGCCACTGCAATGCTACAAGTGCTTCAAGATGGGACACGTAAAAGGTGTCTGTGAGAACAAAGTTGTGTGTCCGCGGTGCGCTGAGTCTCACTCAAAAGACGCCTGCGGTGCCACCATACTACGATGTCCAAACTGCCACGGCGCTCATGAGGCCTCATCCAAAGATTGCCCGCGGGTGCGAAACGAGCATGCGGTACTCAGGCGTATGGTGCGGGACAATTCATCGCACAGGGAAGCTGCCGCTACACTACGCCGACGACGGCGTCGTGGGCGAAGACCATCACGGAAAAACGCCTCTACCGATAGAGAGATGTCATCTTCTATCAAAGAGGCTAACCCACGAACACCGAGCTCACTGAAGACGGATACTGCCAAACAGAAAAAAGGGACAGCAGTCGCGCCTTCCGAACAGTGGCCCTCTCTTCCACGACGTCAACCTACTTCGGAGCTGCATCAAATCCCGCCGCCCTCGACGACCCCTCGAACCAGTGATGCGATGAATGAAGATCAGGTGATAAGCTTGCTGCAATCGCTGATGAGTACCATGCGTGTCCTACTGAGTAATATGAAGACTTCTTCTGCGCAGACTGCACTGCATGTGCTGGACACCCTGAGTCCGGTGATTGCAGCTCTAAGGTAAAACCATGGCCAGCGAGGCACCGTCGTTTCGAGCGGAAGTCAAGAATGCATCTGTCTTTCAGTGGAACGCCAGAGGACTGAAGTCGCGCATGTCTGACTTTAGACAATTTGTATTTGTGAACCGCTTCCCCATTATTGTGATTTGGGAACCCAACTTGCGTGCTTCAATCAAGCTGTCAGGATATGAGTGCTTTATGTCCTCCACTCACAGAGACTGCAGCAAAGTTATTGTATTCATGCGCCATGACCTCACTTACGTTCACCACAGAGTCTCGCCTGATGAAGGGAATCAGTATGTGTGCCTTACTGTGAAGAAGGATTAGTTTGCTTTCACGATTATCGGAGCTTACTTATCTCCATCAAGCAGCCTTGACTGCGAGCGCTTACGCGGTATTCTGACATCGACTCCAAGGCCATGGGTGATCACTGGCGACTTCAATGCCCACCATTTTCTATGGGGAAGCTCCAGGGACAACTCTAGAGGAAGAAAATTGGTGTCCTTAGCCTCGGAGTACGAACTCTGCGTTTGTAACGATGGAAGCCCTACATATTTACGCGGATCAGCCTCTAGCAGCTGCCTGGACCTTACACTGGTTTCTCGCTCACTTATCAGGAAAGTGCACTGGTTTTCGGATCTGGAAACGCGGGGCAGCGACCATATACCAATTTACATGTGTATAGAAGGTTTCACCAGCTCCAAGTCCTCAAGAGGCCTCAAGTACACCGATTGGCCGAAATTCAAAATGTTAATGGAAGACTGCTGTACCGACGGCTCATCATATAACCTAGAGGACTCGATAAAGGATGTCCTGCAGAATACCACGCACACACTTTTGACTTGTCACAAGCGCACCGATTTCGACATCGAGCTTGAGAAACTTCGCGCAATACGCCGTCGTGCAGAACGAAGGTACCGACGGACAAAGTGCATGGATGATTTGAGGCTGGCTAGACGCATTCAAAAGAAAATGCAGCGGCACATGGATAAACTGGCTAGGCGACGTTGGACATCCTTTTGCGAGTCGTTGGATCCTTGAAAGCCCCTATCACTGATATGGCGAACTGTCTGGGGTCTTAGCACAACCTTGGGTCAGCGACACCCGTGTACATCTCTGGCACTTCACCTTCGATGCAGAGAGATTGACGTCGCAGAATCTTTCTGTAGAAGAATTGCCGGTGATTCCAATTTCACAGTGTCAAGAACGGGAACTTTTGACAACCCACCGCCCTCACGTGATCCCCGTATGGAATGCCAGTTTTCTATGGATGAGCTAGAGGCGGCACTGGCTCTGTGCAGACGTTCTTCAGCACCCGGTCCTAACGGCATTACCTATCGTGTCCTTTGTAATCTTGGAGACGAAGCTCGGAAGGCACTCTTACGCCTATACAACGACCCTTGGCCGACTGGTACTGTTCCCCAGGCATGGAAGTCAAGTCGCCTCATTCCACTACTAAAGGCTGGTAAATCTCCTTTGGATATTGCCTCATACCGTCCTATCGCACTTGCCAGTTGTGTGGTAAAAACGATGGAACGAATGATTCTAACACGAATGGAGTGGTATTTAGAGCACTACAAAATCTATCCAGTATCCATGACCGGATTCAGGCGCGGCCATTCGTCAATCGACAACGTTGTTGATCTGGTGACATATGTTCAACACCAGAAAGCCTGTAAGAGACTGTGCGCCGCCCTGTTTCTAGACGTTAAGGGGGCTTACGACAATGTCACCCATGAAGCCATCCTTAGTGCTTTGGAAACAGCAGGTCTTGGTGGGAAGATATAAATGTGGGTGTACAGCTGCTTACAGCTGAGATCATTTTACGTGATGACAGCGAATGGCCCAACACCTGATTATTACAGCAGCCGAGGAGTTCCTCAGGGAGGAGTGCTGAGCCCTACCCTTTTCAACCTAACTCTCATTGGTCTAGTCGAGCAGCTACCTAGCACTGTAGAACTTTCTGTCTATGCTGATGACATCTGCATTTGGACATCAGGTGTGACAAGGCCTCAGCTTCGCGCCCGCCTTCAGAAGGCTGCTACAACGACGTCATGCTATCTTCGTAAACAAGGTCTCGAGGTGTCCTGCGGAAAATGTACAGTGGTAGCGTTCACGCGGAAACCAATGTCTGCTTACAGTATATCGATTAATGAAGAATACATATCGTTCAGCAGAAGCCACAGGTTCTTGGGAGTCATAATACATAGAAACCTGTCGTGGACTCCACACGTGAACTATGTGAAGAAGCGGCTGATCGCAACATGCCACATGCTCAAATTCCTTGCAGGAAAAAATTGGGGAGTGCCCATACCATCCATGCTACAACTGTACAGAGTGCTGTTTATCGGATTCTTACGGTACAGCTTACCTGCAATGTCTAACACCGGCAAGACCAACCTGCGCGCAATTCAGAGCACTCAAGCCCAAGCACTTAAGATATGCCTTGGAATAGCCCGCAGTGCTTCAACGGCTGAAACCATTGCCATCGCTGAAGATCACTCGATAAATACGCATATTATTACCGAGACAATGCGCATGCACCTCAGACATTATGCCAGGACCCCTTTCACCACCTGGCGAGCCTAGCTGCTGAAAGGCCCCGCACGACATACGGCACTATTGTCTCCAAGCATCGTTCATCGTTTGCTGAGACATACGCACCTGCATCAAAGCCACTGCTTCCTCCTTGGAGCTTGAGCCGGCCACGAGTTCACTTAATGATTCCAGGAACGAGGAGAAAAGCGGACTTACCGACACATGCCCTGAAACAACTGAGTCTATTCCTACTGGAAGAAAACTACAGTAACCACGTGCATATTTACACGGATGGCTCTACTACGCCATCTAGTTCAGGTGGAGCAGTGGTTATGCCATCACAAGGGATAACTCGGTGTTTTAAGACTTCACATGTGACAAGTTCAATGACGGCAGAACTCGAGGCTCTGCGCAATGCGCTGGAACACATCAATTCAGAAGAAAGACCAGGTAAGTGGGCTGTGTTTTCTGACTCAAAACCAGCGTTACAGTGCCTGATATCTGTTCTCCGACGCGGATGCACGACCAGTTGACCTACCAAACCGTGAAACTTCACCACTTGTTAATACAAAAAGGCCATGACATCGTCTTTCAGTGGTTACCTGGGCATAGTGGTATAGGCGGCAATGATTCTGCAGATCATGCTGCTCGCACGTCACATAAAGATGCGAACAGCGTTCCGATACCGCTTTCAAGAGCGGATGCGGCGAGGCAGATTCGTCAACTGGCCCGCAGTCTCACACTGACTGAGTGGAACACACCAAGCATATGACGTACACGACTGCACGAGCTCGACCCTTCACTGCAACTCCGGCCTCCACCCGGCCTACATCGACGTGAAGCTTCACTTCTCTATCGCCTTTGGCTGGGTGTTGCTTTCACGAAAGCTTATACCACGTTAATCAGAATTACTGACACTGCGGCGTGCTATGTTTGCGGCACCGACGAAAATATCGAACACCTGCTGTGTCATTGTCCTCGGTTTGCCTCAGAGAGACAAGTATTTGCCAACGCAATGCGGCGATTGGATGATCGGCCTCTTTCTGTGCAGGTGCTATTACAGCAACGTACACATGTCTCGACAGCCCACAAGGCAGTGAAAGCCCTGCTGCGTTTCCTGAGAAAGACAGGCTTGTGTGAACGCCTCTGACATGCGGTAGAGTTCTACACGCTGCAGTGAAATTACTGTCAGTCTCTCTCCCACCCCCTTTTTTCCCTCTCTTCCTTCTTTCTCGTCTTTCTTGTCCCCTTCCTTTATCCCCCAGTGTAGGGTAGCCAACCGGATGTCTTTCTGGTTAACCTCCCTGCCTTCTCCCTTTTTGTTGCTTCCTCCTCCTCAAACACTAAGCGGCGTCTGCGTCTCCATGAAACGTTGATGGAGCACCCCCGTCACTTTCCACAGCGTTACGAGGCGTGTGCCAAAACGAACTACTTCGCGTAGTGCTACATGTGCATAAGCTCAGCCCCCGCAGCCTTCCCTTCAGTGCCAAGAACATTTCGATAGATAGACCTATCTTTGTCAAAAGCACCTCGTTATTCCTTGCTTGTTAGTTTTAAGGAGGCTGGTCATCTAACTCCCTTTAAATTGAACATTTAAAGTGCCAAGGACACCGAGACGCATTACCGAATTCCGGCCCGTCTGTTGAAACGGAGGCCGGCCTGTCTAAGGCACCTTTTCTTGTGCATTTAATCTGTATAAAAACTCGCTAAAATGTGTATCACGCAGCGTTTAGTACTTTCGTATCGTACGAAACACGATTTACGTGTCATCATGTCGCGGTAATTCTGTTCTCGGAGATATCAGCTCAGTGTAAGGTGGCACAGCGCTGAATCGCTCAACGATCACTCTCGGAAGTTTGAACCGGTGAGATGGGAGGAAGTGCAGAACTTGATCCATTAGTTAATAGCGGTGACCACCGAGGCGAAAATTAACTCTCGAGCAACCGAAATTTCACAGCAAACTACCGAGAAAGCCAGAGAGATCCGCATGTGCTGGACGCAGTCGCCGATCAAACTCAGGCACCCTGTGAACGGTGGCCCGCTTGAAGTAGGGGCTCCAGAACCGCGGGTGCAGTGGAGGCCGTCGCCCCTACAGGCCAGAAACCAGGGGGGAGGTGACCCTCCTCCCTGGTATATATATATATATATATATATATATATATATATATATATATATATATATATATATATATATATATATATGAGGGAAAGAAATGTATACCTAAATAACTAAAGGCTCCTTTTTCCGTGTTTTAACAAAATATTAACGAGATCTAACAGACAGTAATGGCAAGGAATGTACAGGGGAAGTTATTAGAACCAATGGAATGTAAATAACAAGAAAGAAATGTGGATGAAAAAATAACCAGCCGTGAGCAGGCACTGTTGTATATATATATATATATATATATATAGTTTCTCTGCCCACAAACGTCGCCTCCTCACTTCAGATATACTTCCGGAGCCCCTGGCTTAAAGCAATACTTTATGTAACTCGCTTTGTGTTTTCTTTGATATCGCTGTACGTTTGACATTAAAGAGTTTATTGAGAAAATAAGGAAAATCAATATCCTTAGTACGAGCAGGATAGCATCGATTTCATCGGCAGAAATGAGAAATTTCAGGCAAAGTACATTTGATCAAACTTTTGCTACGCTACCAAAATCTGCGCAGTTATTAAGAAGCAGAGATCACACGCTGTTATATTGTGATCCGCGAAGCTGGCCTAATAAAGCTGGAGACGAAGATTCCTCCGGAGTAGGCAAGCTGGCGCATGACACATATATGTGTATTCAAACACTAGAGGAAAACGTAATATTGTTGTCCATTGCATTACAAGGACCACACAAGGCATTCTCTACAGAGTCAGTTCAAATACAGGTTGCAAGAGCTCAGCAAAGCAATGCGGTTATGCTTGCATCTGTCAATGATGCGCTCGACTAGACATGGCAAGAGACTTCACCCCAAGACTATCAGTACAGCCATGGCCACACAAAAGGAGGCAGAAAATAATACATTTAGCCATTTTTTCTTATCTACTTCATAACTCTGAGACGTTGGCAATCATTTCTTTTTACGAGGTACACTTGTCGGCGTCCAAAATGTTTATATCAGTTCAGGCCAACACGTATGCGCCATCCTGAATTTTCTTGGTGAACACCTCGCATCTGTCTGCGTGTGTCGACGTGACCTGATTATGATCACGATGACGATGATTATCAACATCAACCTGATTGTGATAATTCACCTTTGGCATTAGGTTGTGGAGTACTGCCATATGAGCACAAGTGTCATTGTGCAGCAGCTTTGACGCACTCGACTGACAAAGGCTTAAAGTGCATCCTCTACAAAAGTTGATGAATTTAGGAAAAAAATCCTAGGTGCCTCATATAGCGCAAAAATTGAATGTTGCCATCGGAGCCAACACGAGGAATGAAAGCAAAATCATTCTCATCTGATGATATCATCAGATAACAGTGCCACTCGAAGAATGGGTGCCCGTGATATCACGGAGCCACTTCAAAACCAGTTGAGTAGCAGAAAGCTCGCAGTGCCTCTGATCTTAGAGGCATTGCAACAAGAAGTTAGGACCAGAAAGCTTCATTGAAATAAGTCATCTCACTGCCGGTTTCTGTAACAAGTTATCTGATCGGGGCGGCCTTAGGCTCTCCCATAGTCGAGTACTAAGTACTTGAAATCGTTAACTACTTTTTCTAAACACAGAAAGATTTCGGAGAGTGACGTGGGAGGATTATTACATTAATCTGGGGAAGAAAAGAAGAAGACGGCCTTCATGTTCAAGTCGTCTAAGACGAGTGCAAATAAGAGAACCTGGAGGTTTTTGCTATCATTTTTATTAAAAAAAACCTGCCACTCACTCGAGGATGCACAATCAGTGGAAAATCATTATAGTAATTGCTGGAAGGTGACGTTGTGAAAACTACGTTACAGGAAGGTACAGAATTACATCTCAAGAATACTTTAAACGAATGTGAATGCACATGCTTGGTGGCCCTATCACTTCCACTCTGCAAAGCTCTGTTTTAGTTTGTCAAGGCTGGCTTCCAGCGTGTAAGCATGACTAACAAACAATAACAATCAAATAACGAACCACAACAATCCCCACATTTTACAAAGCGTGCCGCCCACTGTACTTAGGGCTGAATTTTGCAATTTGTTAAACCATGAGTTTATTATGCACTAGAGCAATATCATTTTTTTCATTTTGCTTCTAGATGCGGACGAAGTCCTATATATTTAGAGCAGTACTTCTCTTACACGGCTACTTGCAACCACCAGTTTAGCGCTCGTTAATTTTCCTATCAGTATCGCTGCTGGTATTCACTAATCATTTACTACTTTAAATAGGGTAATGTGCGAGTGTTCCGCACCTGAACTTTGTTTCCTAACATGGTGTGAAGCTTTTCAAAAGTGATTGATAGGGGGTAACAAAAGACTCGTTACGAAGCCTCACCTTGGTGGTATCAGCGATTACAGCTTCTACGTTAAGAGTAACAACCCAGGATTCTGTTCTTTCAACACACACACACACACAGATACATTGTAGTAAGTGCTCAAATTGGAGTAGACTTTTTTTTTAATGAGAGCTCACCTCAATCTTTAGGACACGAATATCGACTAACTTGAATACCATTAGATAGCACTCTGACATTAGAACCATGTGCACTATAATTTTTCTTCTAACTTTAGAAAAAAATTACAGCATTTCCATGGAGCGAATGATGATGAGTGGGGTGAAGCGTCCATCCGTCCGCACATACAGACTGACTGAATCACGGACAGACTGACGGACGCATGGATGGGTGCATGGTCGGACGAATGAAAGCACGTACAGATGGACAGAAGCACGAACGCACAGACGAACTTACAGACGGACAGGCGAACGGACTCACAGATGGACTCACGGACGAACGGAAGAGTGGACGGACGCTCGGAAGCACGGACGGACAGACGGAGAGACAGACAGAAGCATGGACTCACGAACTGATGGATGGAAGCACACATGAGCGGACAAACAGACAGACGAACGTACTCACGAATGGACTCACTGGAGCACAGATGGATGGGGGAACGGATGGACAGATGGACACACAGACGAACGGACGGATAAACGCTTCGCCCCACTCATCATCATTCACTCCGTGGATATGCTGTGAAATCCACTAACGTCATCTAGTTATATTATTCTCAAGGACACATACACACAACGCCATCTATTACTACGACCACTGAAGAGGGAATGACCCACGCCCCAAGAAGCTTCGTTACTAAAAAATAAGTTCCTATAAATTTTTCCTACGAATACGCTGTGATCGATGCCTATGGTACATAGAGAGGAGATTGTCTAAAAGACATTAAAGCTCGTGTACGCAGAAACATTTGCCTCGAAAGAAAACTTCGCACGACGGAAGCGAATAAAAAGCGTAGGCAGGCTGCGCCACGTCTCCAATCTTAATCGCGTCGACAGACAAGAGGTATGTGAAATGCTGACCCAAGACCAGTGGTAAGACACAAGAGCTTGCCGTGATGTATGGCTACCCGTCTTCCGCAATGCTATGATCCTAAGCTTTTTGTCTCTTGCGCCACTCGTAGGGCTCTGCGGTAAAGCGGCCACCAGGAAGCGAAACAAGTCGACGGCTCTGCCTCGGCGCGGGGAGCGTCCCGTGTAAGTGAAATGGAGCAAGGCCCGCCGTGATTACCGTGTGCTGGCGAAAGGCGCGCCCGTGTGCGCTTAGCCCGGCCGCCGCCGCCTTCAATCGGCAACTGCAGAGCAGCGGTGGCGGAACAACAGCGAGCCGGCTTCGCCACGCTGTGAGACTCATTTGCAGAAAGCGTCTCTCCTTCGCTGTTAAAAGTGCGCTCTTCTGAGCGCAGCCTCTCACCATCCGCTACCCAGTTCCGTGCATCTTTTTGTGTCGGGGCGGCGATGCGATACGAAACGACTGGGGATGGGGGAGACAGCGAGAGCCCGGATGCGGCAAGAAGGGAGATCGCTGTCCAACTTTCACTCCATCTCAAAGTTTAGTTTTGTATTTTCGTAGTTAAAAACTTTCCCCGGAGAGAGCGCACCACATCGATTTCGAGCAGCAGTCGCCACCGCGGTTTCTGTCTGCGCTGATGGCAACGTCGGTGGTGACGGCGGCGGCAAAGAGTTGGCGCTGTCCAAGAGCGACTCGGCGCGCGTGGCCCGTGAGAGAGCGTGCTCGCGGAAAAGAGGCCGCGACACGACGCACTCGTGGGAGATAGCTGCTCACGTTGCGGCACGCGGGCTGTCTCCAGTGTCGTGGCCCACTGCAATTAGGAGCCCTCCGGAGAGGAGGAAGAGGAGGCTGCGTGGACTCCGGTCGGATGCGTCTCTTCGGCCGGCGGTGATCATTTGTCTTGGAGCGCGAGATCCGGCGTGGATGTTCGTATTGCACCACGTTTGTGACGCTTTTGTAAGAACACCTTTTTTCTTTTCGGCATCACACTTTGATGGCCATTTGTTGAGCGGAAAGGCGCGAGCCAGTGAAAGTATTGCCCACTTTCACTCTTATTTTGCTTGTTGCCTTCAGTCGAGCTTGGTCGAAAAATCGACGCTGTAGCCGCCTAATGCGAGCGAAATAAAGGATGAACGCAAGTTTTGTTGAAACAACTGCTCGGACCCGCGTCGTTCTCGCTCCCATCTTTTTCTCGCGGAGTGTAGCGTTAATGCGCTCACTAAGCGATTCCTACCGCCTGTCCTGGTTTTGTATTTACTGATTTTTTTTACTCTGTCTTACAGCATGGTTGCTGTATTCAAGGAAAAGAAAAAAAATCCTTGCTCTGTTTATTCTAGATACTTTATGCAAAAGCAAACATTTTTCAGTTTTTTGTTGTGTCTCTAATTAGATTACCCCTTTAGAGCTTTGTGGAAAATGAAAATGAAGCCCATTTCTTTAAAAAGAAAGATCATCTGGTACACTATACGAGCAGTAAAAAGAAAGCAAGGGGAAAAGAAACAGAAAAAAGACAGAAATAAATAAATAAAGAAGGTGAAAAAGAAGAAAAAAGAAACAAAAAAGAAAGAATCACTTCAATTCCGAAATTAGCTTTTACCACCCTATAAAAACATTAGGTAATTAGTCTGAATGTAAAGTTGTTACAAGCAATTGTGGGGTGACATTTGTACGTGATGATCAAAAGCGGATCTAATGTGTTCCATCAGTCCCGCTGAGAAACTCTACTTGGCTGGTTCCAATAAAGGCCTACAATTGTCGGATGAACTGGAGCATATACCGTGAGAAACAGCTATAGTTTAAATATCGGCAGCATGCCAAAAAGTAGCCGTTGTTCCGAGTACGAATACACCCGATGAGCGAAGCTCCTAAGAAATGAGACGCAAATGATTAGGTGCCTGATCTAGCTGCTGGCTTTCATAAAGGCAGTAAGTAGGGAGGGGAGCGTCTGATGCATTCCGTGGCGGGAACGACTGAGTAAGTGTGCGGGGCGCAGCGTGAGCCATCGGCCGGGAGCGCACACCTGTTGTTTTGCTTAGCGCGCTTACCCGGCATACTTGAACTTTGACAGCGACGTTGGGGTGCGGGCCTAAGGTGTTTCGCTCATTAAAAAAATATCTGCAAAGTCCTTATTACGCTTGGAATTATTACTGGACAAACATGCTCGGATAAAGATAGAGCATAATTTGCTTGATACCGCGAAAGTAAGCTATATAAACACGTACACATTTCATACACGTATCTACGCTGATAATTTTATTGTAGTGAATTTCTTATAATTTTCCCCACGTAGTACAGAGATGAACTGGACTTCAGATGTCGTCAAAGGGAATCAATGTTCTTAGACAATAATTGAGCCCTTCCTTAATGTCCCATCCTTTCTATTCTCAATTTCCTGCATGCTCTTGTTTCTGCTTTCTTACACTTTGTGTAGTCACGCCTTTGCGCAAGTGAACGCTTAGCCAATGTCTTTTGTTATTCAACTTTGGCTGTCACGGCGGATGGGGGCGACTGGCATTTGTGATCTTTGCTCGCTTCGAGGCGCCTCTTAAGAGAGTTAGAAAAAGCCGGGTAGGAACCTACCAGCGAAGATGGTCGCAGGCGCTTTCGCCTAGGGATAGCTCCAAATCATAATTATGCAGTCCGCGCTTGAGAAGGCCGGCGGATGTCACGACAGGTGGCGTGCCTGACACGCATCGGAGCCTGACGGGGATTACACCCTTCCCATTTAAGGGCGTTGTACTGAACACGCAGCGAAGCTTTTGCGGCAGCTGCCTTCGGTCTCCCCTTCTTCTCCCCCACCTTGATGCACCGCCTATGTGCCCGGCACATTTCTGGAAGGTTTCTTTCTTTGGACCACTATGCGACCACTCTCGTCGTTTTGTCACTCCTCCGCCACCAACAGTGCTGATTTCGCCAGTTACTTTTTTTTTCGAGCAAGGGGCATTGAGCCTTTCACACAGTTCGAGCAACGCTTGTATGGCCGAGTGAACGCGATAGAGGCCGAGTCATTTAGACGCTATGTACGTTTTGTTGGCATGGCTGTCTGCAATGACAGATATGAAGTCATTCAAAGAAAACGATATTGTGGCTCATTGTTGAAAAAGATAGGTGATTTATTAGAAATCATAGAGGTAGGCATCCCCTAGGTCGTTTTAGCCTGCTAAAACACTGTTGGAATTAGTGTTTTGAGAATAATTAGTGTTCTACGTTGCGAGAGTTAGTAAAAACGTTGACATCATGTGGTTTGGGTGAGCCAGATGTACGAGTTATTCAAGCACACAAATAAACTATTACGAATTTCACTCTGTTTTCTGCTAATTCTATCTTAAGTAATATTCATACTTAGTAGACAACAAAATGAACATGTTTAGTAGTATCACAAGATTGCTTTGTACTTTGAGGAACTATGCTTAATCTTCATGGCAACGAGAAGTCCGGAATATTGGTTGCATCAGAGAACATGTTTTTTTGTATTGTCGCCTAAATTATTTGGTAGATGCATACTAACCACTATCTACCACCACAACAAGAAGAGAAAGGCCCAAAGTTATTGGCTTTCAAAAGGGCTGTATACTGTGGCATAGTTCTTATGGTTTGAAAACCTGTAGGAACACGGCATCAGAAGCATTAGCACGCCTGTGTTGTTTTGATTAAAGTAGGAACTGTAGCCCTTGATGGGAAAATGTTATTACATTGGAGCATTTTAATCAAAAGTTGAATCTTAGTACTTAATGCTTGAATAAATTTTAGACAGTAATATCTCGGACATACTATCTAGTCGTGTCGTTTGCGCATCTTTAAATAATACGGGACACTATAAAAGTCTCACGGAAGGATCCCGATTATTGTGACTTAGCATGATAAGGAAAAAAAATGGCCCGAATCTGCATGTTACACTGCAAATGTCGTCGAAAGACGATAGTATTGCGTCTGGAGAGAGTGAACAAAACGTTTAGTTGATGTTCTGCGCAAGAAAATTGGTGAATGGTATTCTGGAAGGGCTGTGTTAGAGCGCCTCGAGCGTGTAGCGGAGGCGAACGAGCGCATCAAGGCACGTTAAACACGAGCGCCATCTGGCAGTCATCTTCGAAAACGAAGGTGTGCGCGTCCGTGGAGAAAGATGCGCGCCAGTCTCGGAGGTGATAAAGCGTGAACACAAATCGACGGGCAGGTGCCACCACGGTGTCGTCGTAGCAAAACGTTGGGAACACTTACCTTTTTGAGCATCGCGTTGCACTGTCAGAGCAGAGCGGTAAACGCTACAGTCCTTAGAGTTACTTATGTGTGCCTCTTCTAGTACAAAGACAGACATACAAAACGTATGTTGGTATGGCGCCTCAGATATGCGGAATAATGGCTTTTTAATTGAAAATTGCACAACTATGAACGCTAAACCTTGAGCAATATTGGTGGGCGCTGCGAAGAGGGTTGGCCGTTTGGTGCCGTTTAAAGTGTCGATAAGGGCGGACAGACAGACAGACAGACAGACAGACAGACAGACAGACAGACAGACAGACAGACAGACAGACAGACAGACAGACAGACAGACAGACAGACAGACAGACAGACAGACAGACAGACAGACGGACGGACGGACGGACGGACGGACGGACCAAAATTTTTCCGTCGAAGATCCCTGAGAAAGACTATCGTCTTTAAAAAAATATCTGGCCGTGCCAGCTAGATGAACTGACATCACTGTGAAAAAGTGTAAGACTGAAAAGAACGTGGGGAAGGAGCCGAAGCACGCAACATCCGCATGCCTATTATTGACTAACTCTCTGGGCAATGAAAAGAAAGTGAATAAATGATGAATTTTCGCAGCGTGAGAAACACCACGTCGTTTGCCTAATGATCGGAAACTGTATGTACACGCGCCAGTTTCGATAATGGACGATGCCGCAAAATTCAAATGCCATTTTTTCTGGCTGCCTGTAAAGCGTGCTCTGTTGCACTAATAGACTTTTTACAAAGAAGCCAACTTTAGGGCTGTAAACCTGGTAGTGTTTGCAAAAATGATGTTGGGCAGAAACTCACTTGATCGTAGAGAATTACGTCGTGAAAGTTTTAGGGAACGGAAGGACTTTTGCAAGATTATTGAACGACTTTAGCTCGAAGGCCATACTGAACGGGCAGTTTGTTTTAGCTACGCAGTAATAATAATAATAATAATAATAATAATAATAATAATAATAATAATAATAATAATAATAATAATAATAATAATAATAATAATAATAATAATAATAATAATAATAATAATAATAATAATAATAATAATAATATATTAATAATAATAATGTATTCCATAATGAAAGTGCCAAAACGTTATAATTATCATTATCTTCGCGTTCGCTTTCATGGTCCCTGGGCAAACATTTCACAACTCCTAAATCTGTTTAGGCCACTCTTGGAATCATTGCACAGTAAAAGCATGTTTTATAGTCCTGGAAATCATGTTCGATGCCTTTGTTTTATCAGAAACATATGTATGATAAATAAAACACTGCAGTATAGCAATTCCTAGAACAAGGTGATAATTATTGTGTAGTTAAAACCCTTTAAAATATAACTAGCATCACCCCCGCAATAAACAGGTCTGCTAAATTGTTCTTGCTTTATATTTTGCCCCGCACCTAGGCATCATATTCAAAATGCAAGGATCTCACCTCATTGGTGAATGTGTGAAGTTGCAGCGTGCGTCAACTGGGAGGCAACATAACGTGTGCGAATTCCATGCGCACACGTACGAGGAAATAAAAACAAGGAGAAAGCTTGTACTAAGTCAAGCAAGGCGTGAAACAGCGAAGGTGAACTGTTTTGGGGGCTAATCTGGTTGGTATAGGTGGTTGCTATGTTTTAGCTTGGAGACTTTAGACTGTTTTTACGTTGCATCTGGGCTGTGGCTAGGCTTTCGCTTGGTGATTAGAGGCTGTTTCTAGGTTGTTTCTGGGTTGTGGCTATGCTTTGGCTTGGAGACTTTAAGCGATTTTAAGGTTGCTTCAGGGTTATTGCTAGGCTTACGCTTGGGGATTGTAGCCTGTTTCTAGGTTGTTCATGGCTTGTTTCTAGGCTTTAGCTTGGAAATTGCAGGCTGTTTGTGGGTTGTTTCTTGCTTGTTGCTAGGATTTAGCTTGGTGATTGCAGTCTGTTTCTGGGTTGCTTCTTGCTCGTCGCTAGGCTTTAGCTTGGAGATTGCAGCCTGTTTCTAGGTTACTTCTGGGTTGTTGCTAGGCTTCAGCTTGGTGATTGTAGGCTGTTTCCAGGTTGCTTCGGCGTTGTTACTAGCCTTAAGCTTGGCGATAGTAGGCTGTTTTTAGGTTGCTACTGGGTTGCTGCTAGGCTTTAGCTTGATTATTGTAGGCTGTTTGATTGTTTCTGTGTTGATGCTAAGCTTCAGTTGGATAATGCCAGATAGTTTCTAGGTAGCTTCTCATAGCAGAGAGGTTCGGGTTCAACCACAGGTAAGCGCCGACATCACACGGGTGTCCAAACTCTAGAGTCTCCAACTCGCGCTGAAATTGAGCGTTCGCATCCCCCATAGATCTACAGCACATCGTCATTCACGTAACGCTTCCATTGCTTCGGGTCTTCCCGCAGCCGTTGTGGCTTTTCCCGTTCCACACTTCCTGTTGCACGCATCACTGAAGCTCTATGTATAGACGCTTCAGGGTAGCTAAAATATCCGCCCACGATGTTTATCACTTAGTCAGGACGCTTCATGAAATTTTATTGATTACTGTTTACGTCTAGTAAACTGTTTACGATTACTGTTTACGTATATCGATTACTGTTTACGTCTAATCTAGGGAGCTTAATTGATGTTTTTCACCCATCTGTTGCCCTCTCCAACTGTTCACGTCTGAATGTTGTCATCTTCATGTTGCCCTCAACAACACTGAGAAGTGGGATTCAGCCAAGTTTTGTAGCACATACAGATGATGAAGATAGTTTTATTTTGTGCGATCCGAATTTCTTACAGCCGGCTTAAGCAGCTTCACTGTTAGAGCATTAGTATACGAGCCTTGAGCGCTGAAAAAACTGATTCCCGAAAACAAAAACAAAAACAAACTCAAAAACATAACTTGGAAACAGCACCAAAAAATTGAAGATGTACTACAGCGAAAAACAAGAACCTTTTAGTCGCGCAAACATTTCGAAACGCATAAGAATGCTTGTCTTGGTTTGGATGCCATGAAGACCAGCTAAGTTGTTTCAGGAGTACGAGGAACGGCGGTATCAACAGCCAAAGAAGCTGTTGTTTTGTTGAGCGTGTTCGATATTTTTGTGGCCACATCACTGACAAAGATGTCGCCAGATGTCGTGGTGATTTTTAAGGCTAACTGAAGACATAAATGATGAAATCAAGCTTCTCCGGCTCTGTGAATTCAGAAAAACATTGTTGTGAATCGCAAGGTATTTATTTGAAATCGCCGTGCACGTTTCAATGGCTGAAAATGAACGGACGAGCTGCGCATCGAGATGACTGCCTGAGCATGCGCCATAACCTTACATCCACGATTACCTTTGGTAAACATGTACGCTCTCTCGTGCGCAAGTAGCGCCTGACGAATAGACGTTTTCAGATGTTTTAAACATACACATAGGGAAAAAAACACATTACCAACGCACTCGATGCTACCTTGTAAATCATGGTCAAGACGCTTTGCAAGTCACTTGTTTTCATTAGTGCAGCCTGAGTTTTTGTGCATATTTAGTTTCTTGAAAGCGCGATTAGAACTAACACTTGACTAGAAAGGTTCCCTTCTTATTTTACTAGTAAGAGGCGCAAGACACGCAATTTAGGAATTAGACCCTAGTGCGTTCATTACTGCATACTGGTGAGAAATTTATAACAAGAAATGTCGTTGCTCGTAGATTCTTTATTTTTCTCGCCGTTTAATTATCTTAGGACAACATTCACAAGAAAGCATACTGCTACTACCTGCCCTCATGAAACAATTGAATGAACTAAATGAAACAGTATAGATATTTGCAATGATCAATATAAAAACTGTGAGAACAAAGAGATACGTCTCTACACTAGGCTGAAAAAGGGAGCTTCTATATTTTAGAGCACTCCGGCTATGTATAACGATATGAATACAAAGTTAGATGTAAGAAAATATGTGCGCACAAAGAGTTAAACACATGTCAGTGTGTGCTGCAGAATGGATGGTTCAATGTAGTAAAATTGTTACATTCCTAACTACAGTGTTAGGCAGCTTTTAGCATTTGTAAGGTTTTGATATAAAAGAGAGCTTTCTCATTGCTTAAATTGTTTTCGCCTTCTGACTCAGTGTACGAACTTGTGAAAGCTGAACTTGTGTTACTGCGAGAAGATTGATTGATTGATTGATTGATTCATTGATTGATATGTGGGGTTTCACGACCGAAAAGCACTATATGATTATGAGAGACGCCGTAGTGGAGGGCTCCGGGAATTCGGACCACCTTGGGTTCATTAACGCGCACCCAAATCTTAGCACACGGGCTTACAACAGTTCCGCCTCCATTGGAAATGCATCCGCCGCAGCCGAGATTCAATCCCGCGACCAGTGGGTCAGCAGCCGAGTACCTTAGCCACTACACCACGGCGGCGGGGCATTGCGAGAAGATGCACGCCTGTAAAGGTGCTGCATATTGATGAGGCCCCACTCAAAGGAGGGTCTTACTTGGCTTTATACAGCGATATATCAGCTGTAGCTTGTAACCACTTTTAGAACGGTGTTAATTTGCTGTAAAAAATGGGCCAATCCCACGTACAGTGGGAATAGATGATATGCGAAGCGCGAATGAGAAATGTTGATATGTCACTATAAAATCAGCACGTTACGAGGTGGAGGTAAATGATGCCGTACATGACTTCCGTTTCACGATTATCATGTTTAGATTTGTCTTTTACCGTCATCATCTGTTCACATGACGTGATACCAAAGTTAGAATATGTGGAGCTTAGCGAAACAACTTCGAACACGCTATGAGCATGGTATGTTGTCATGTTTTATATGACTCGCCTGTCAGGATTATATAGTTTGCACCACACATATATGTCGTCCTCTATTCACGTCACGCAACACCAAATTTGGTATATGTGGAGCTAGCAAAACGGCCGCGAGCGCATTATAAATGAAGGGCCCAATATGCTTCAAAGTAGCGTTGACGCGTGCACACGCAGGGCAGAGTGACGCTACGTTAGCAAAACGCGAGCACTCTATAGTCTGACGCCAGGCGCGACCAGCGTCCGTCAGCGTGGCCCGACGGCAACCGGCATGAAATGCGACATGCTGCATTTCGCGCCGATGCCTTACTCAGACAACACTACGTATCTCTCTTTCCATGATGGAGAGATGCTGGACGCGCTGAAACGTGCATGCGTCAAAGCAACGCAGCGCAGCGCGCGCCTGCCATTATATGGCAGGACCAGCGCCTGGCGTGGCTGCACTTGCGTGACGCGACGAAATGAACGTCGGCGAGCACGCGCACCGCGTCCCGTCGAAATGAATTGGCGCCTTGACTACGGCTTGTAGTCATGTTCTCAAATGGCACGCATTTTATGATTATCATGTTTGCACCAGTCACACACCTTCGTCATCCCTTGGAGTCACGTAATACCAAATTTGGCATACATGAAGTTTGTGAAACGGCCGCTAGCGCATCATCACTGTGGCATGTAGTCATGTTGTTACATGAAACGCATGTCGTGATTATCATGGTTGGATGTGTCACTTACCTATGTCGTCTGTTCGCGTCACGTAATACCAAGTTTGGCACTTGTGAAGCTAGTGAAACGGCCGTGAGCATATCATGACGGTAGCATGTAGTCATGTTGATACATGAGACGCATCTCGTGTTTATATTGTTTGCACCAGTATCGTACCTTCGGCATCCATTCACGTACTGTAATACCAAATTTGGCGTATGTGACGCTAGCGAAACGGCCGCAAGCGCATTATGAGTGTGGCATGTAGTCATGTTGTTACATGACACAAATGTCATGATTTTCATGTTTGGGTTTGTCACTTGTGTTCGCCATGCAATCATGTCATACCATACCATTTTTGCAACATGCCATGTGAACAAAACCACCGCAAGAGCTGCAGGACCTCGAAATTTAAATCATGACACTCATGACCTGCAGATCATGATTTGCATGTTATGACTAGTCAAATAAATTCTTCATACAGTCATGTTATGCCATACCAAGTTTGGTATCGATACCATTATTGAAACGGCCAGGAGAGCTAAAAGTCGTAGGCGGCTAGATAGATAGATAGATAGATAGATAGATAGATAGATAGATAGATAGATAGATAGATAGATAGATAGAAAGATAGATAGATAGATAGATAGATAGATAGATAGATAGATAGATAGATAGATAGATAGATAGATAGATAGATAGATAGATAGATAGATAGATAGATAGATACGCTCAAAGTCGCCGAAGTTCGTTAAGAAATGCTTAGCATTTAAAAGTATCAGTGCCGACGCGGGGAGCTCCAGGATTATTGCGAAGTTGTAAAAGCGACGGTGTTTCAGGTTAGCCATTGCGCCGGTGTCACCTTTACATGAAGAGAATCGCAGGACAATGAACGCTTAGTTAATTTTTTCTTGTTGAGATGAGTTTTGTTGCTCTTCGCGAAAGTCAAAGATTGTGAATGAATTGTTCCCAGAATGTCCACGCAAGCTTCAATGCTGCTGGATTTTCATTAGAAAGAGCCCAATAATATTAGGTTACTAGGGGTTTTCTGTAAACGCAAATCAGTTGTTCAAATTTTTTTCTTTGCATTGTATTACTTTGAGATATAAAGTGCAAGTAATACATTATACGTAGCTAAGTCATGACCAGAAATGCTTACAGACACAATGATGAAGTTGAAATTAGGAACCGTTTCTGTCAGACAACGTTCATACCAGCTCTCGTTTTATTATTTGGCAACTCATTGAGAAGCAAACAAACTTGTGAACAGACGGTCCTAAAAGTGATTGCCCTGCTCCTTCACCACTATGATATAAATATTCAATATAAGTAGTTCTGCTATTATAACACTCTTGATCCTAATGTTCGTTTTCCTAACGCGTCATCGTCATGTCATATGCTTTACAGGTACCTCAATAAAAACCTGGATGCGCACATGTGTTATTATGGCCGTTTATAGAGAAAATAGGCGAATTCTTTTATTATTAGCTACAGTGTTAATAAGAACTAACCAACAATTATGTCAAAGAAAGTGTGTGGCATGTTAATCCCACTATTTATGATATAAATGCGAAGTAAGATTAACAAAACGATTACTTTCCGCTGGCAGAGATCAAACCAGTGATCTTCTGAAAACGCGTCCGATGGTCTAATACAGCTACAGTGTTGGTCGTCCAGCCACCCACCTTACGGCACGCATATGTTCATCTAAACCCAAGTTTGTTAGCCAGCGCCACTAGTAGCCATGACGGGAAGTGTGGAACACTCAACAGGCAGAAAAAGTGTTCCAAACTCACCATCGTGGCTACTGGCTGGCTGACACTCCCAGGTTCATTATAACACGTATATGCCATAAAGTGTATCGGGAGATGAGCACCGCTGTAGCTCAGGTGGCAGAGCATTTTTCTTTATTAAAACTGAGTAATTGCCCCGCCGTGGTGGTCTAGTGGCTAATGTACTCGGCTGCTGATCCTCAGGTCGCGTGATCAAATCCCGGCTGCGGTGGCTGCATTTCCGATGGAGGCGGAAATGTTGTAAGCCCATGTTCTTAGATATGGGCGCACGTTAAAAAACCCCAGGTGGTCGAAATTTCCGGAGCCCTCCACTACGGCGTCTCTCATAATCATATAGTGGTTCTGGGTCATCAACCTCACAAATAAATCAATCAAAACTGAGTAATCAAATACAACAGCTCTGAGCATTGCGTTGGCTTTTCCTCAACGAGTGGTCATACTATTCAAACACCTTTTTACTAGATGCAAACGTTATTGACTTCAAGTAGTCTATTAGAAATAAGTCACATAGTAGTCGGCTATTATTTTAAACTCAATCGTGTTCTCTGCTCAGAATACCTCAAAAAACTGCTCAGAAATATCGATAATGAACATATGAGAAACTTGCAAATGAACTCTTACTAGTTATTTTATTGTTATCTGAGATTTTACGTCCTAAAATTACTATGATTATGAAGAACACCTGCCCAATAGTTTCTTACTGTGTGATTCCTTCTCGTAAAAAGACCATGGTGCAAGAGTGCAAGCAGAAAGTAAAAATTGCTGCTTTAAAAATGTGTCACATTTAGGAATTTACGAGAACATGGCTTCAGTAATTAGCTTGTGTAATTTTGAACGGGAAGCCTGGACTGCCTTACAGGAGCGGTGCTACGACAATGGTTTGAAGACACTGTATTGGCACAATGCGTTCATCAACGCTGCATATAAAGACCATCCTTCAGTGGTTGCTGTTATCATTCTTACCTGGATGAAGAGGTGACATTTAAACATCATCGCTAAAACATCATCGCAATACGCAACTTTTTGTTTTTATGAAATAGAACTTAAAAGAAATTCCTGCAAAAAAGAAAGAAGGAACACGTGTCAAAATATGAGCACCGTTGTCAGGATACTCCAAACTTTTGAGAGTTTTAATTTTCTTTGGAGTTGAATTTTTGGCCATCGCCTTCACGGTATTCTCGGAAGACAATCTGCGCACTAAGGTAGTGCAGGAAGAGGAACGAAAGATGTTGTGTAGTGGAGAAACCAGCCGTGTACCCAGCGAGTGGAGAACAGAGTGCGCTTTTATGTTAGAGTGGTGAGGCGGGAGCTTTGCTCCTTTTGTCTCCACGCGCAGGCCTTCGTGGAGGACTGCACAGAGGCATTAAGGAACTTCGTAGTACTACCCACGGGGGCTCTTTCCTTCGCGGAAAAGAAGCTCGGCCAGCATAGACGTAACTCAGTTACGACAAGCTCCGGAGCAAAGACGGCGGCTCGTGTTAGAAGATGGGATGGCGGTGCAGCCGTCATAGAGGACGAAGCCAGTACATCCGTCTTTCACAGCGTGGCATAGTGGGGCTGCTGGCAGCATAAGATTAAGGCTTGGGGTGATAAGGAAGTGAGAAAAAGTGAAAATTTAGAAAAAGAAGACAGTTGAAAACAAGAAAAAGGTAGAAAAAAGAAGGGAAAGAAATGTTTGCCACGAGGAGGCAGAAAGCAATTTGCCTCGGTGCCATTTAGGCTAGCTAAACACGCAGACGCAGCTTTTGCCCATTTCATGGCTCATGCCGGAACCGTTATTTGATTTACGTAAAAGCCCGCTGACGAAGATGTCCCTTTTTTGCAGTTTGAATCCGTCAGAGAGACTTTGTTGTAGACTGTCAAAACTTTTAAGCATTAAGTGAACGGAAGCGTGGGACCATACTTTGAACCATGTGTTGAGGTTTAAAGCCTCTTCACTATGCTGTAGCGAGTACGCAACTCGTCCTGCATATCCGGAACAGATTTGATTATGTGTTTTTAAAAAGCAAACCTGAAGCCCTTCCAGCAGGCCCTTATAATTCTTGTGTCGCCTGAGAAATTCGAGCATTGTCAATTGGTTTGCTTTAGCAAAACAGGGAGAGAAAAAATATGCAGAACTAAAACAGTAACTCAATTTTGTACTTCTTCGTACCTGCGAAATATGATCTTACGAGGGCCGTGCAACGCAAGTATGGAGCCGACAACAACTTCGAGATGTTTTGCGTCGTGTTCGCAAGTTTAAGGAATAAAACAGCAAGCACGTGAATTTCGTTCGGTTAGTATCGTGTTTGAACATGGGATGGAACATGGGTAATCACGAAACCAGGTTTTTTTCTGCGATCAGCTACGGCGCAAATCTGAGAAACTAGCTTTTGTTCTCTATAGTTTATTACTGTTATTTGATGACATTCTTTAAAAATTTATGCAGTCGTAGAGCCACCTTTCCTATGCATCGACATGCACAGACGTTTCACCGTGAGGCTAGAGAGAGAGGGGGGAGAGAGATGGGAAGAAAGAGAGAAAGAGGGAAAGTAAGTCGATTTCAGAATATTTATGCTGTCCTATATTGGACAAAATTGCAAGGTGTGGCCTTAAAAATGAGCTGGTTGTGAGTGGAAAGCATGGAGCACAAACCAAATCACTGTACGTCACTATAGCCCCACATTTATTACAAAAACTAACTCGGGAAACACATTCAAAACAACGTAAAATCAATGTGCTTTAGTAGGGCATTGCGCTTTCCCCAAACAAAAGGGCATGACTTTGAAACATTTACAAAGTATGCAGTCAATATTTAATTCACTAGTCCATCGACTTTTCTGAGCAAGTCTTCTTTAGTCGTAGGGAATACAAAGGACCCGCTGGCCGCTGCCAAGCTCTAAATCTGCCTTCAAAACAGCCTTCGGGCTTAATCGCGAAAGTGCTAAGGGCTACCGGCCCAGCAAGGAACTGCCACTTCTTCCCTTCTCCGCCTTGTTGCTTCAGTGCCCAAGCCGGAGTTCACAGGTGCGGCCCATCACCTCCTCTGACGTCTGAGCGCCGCTTGTGCACAGATCATGCCTTCTTAGCTCACTTAAGGAACGACTGTCTTTGTTATGACATCCACAACTCCACCCCCCTCCCATCAGGCGGTGACACTCACGAAGGGGTGGTAGCGAAAGCATGCACCCGTTATATTTCCGCGTCGTACAGATCAAAACTGAGCTTTCTGCAACGGCGCTTCGAATTTGTCGCTATAGACGCGACCGCTCGTGCGCCGGCTCGCAAACTGCGGCAGGCCCTATCGATTATGCCATCAGCAGCTCTTCCCGCGGTCCCACTTTTACGCCGTTCTTTTCGAGCCAGCTCGATTCGATATGTGTATGTCTGTTGTCCCGGGGTGGGCGCCCGCGCAGGGGTTTCTCTCCGAGCACTGGCGTGCGAAAAGGGCAACATCTCTTCGGCTTCTGGGTTTTCTGCCAGCACGGCCTCCCATGGCGTTAGCATAAAACAAATCTCTCCCCACAGAGCGCGTCGCGGTGTAACCTTGCTTCCAGCTTTTGCTCGTTGTTTTTTTTTCTACCCCATCTTCAATAGCTTTTTGCTCAGCCGGTAGCGCTTTGCTCTTTTTTTGTGTGTGTGTGTGCTGTCACAGTGCCGAATGCTGGCAGCGCAACCAGCAGTGCCACTGCTCCTGCCGGCGTACGTTGCCGGTGTTCCTGCATAGCCACTTTGCGCGCTGTTGCGCGGATACCGCTAGGTAGCCGTTTGTCATCTTCACGGCAGCGTCTTCGTCTCTGCTTGCGCGGGCGCGTAGATTCACTCCGCCATTTTTCCTCCAGTACAATTGTTCCTTTGCCTGTCTTTCCTGATTTATTTTATCCCAATGCGCAAAAGGTGTAGCCGTCTATGCAGGCCACTTTTCTTCGTGTCCAGTACGTTTTTGCGTGCGTCTTGCTTGTTTTCCCACGACGAATAGGCCTCTTGCGCATTATGCGCCAGCTGTGGTTAGAAGGCGAGAAAATAAAACACAACAATAAATTTGCGAAGGGAACCGATTTCATCACAGGTCAGGCAGCGCCGCTTTGGCGTGAGTATTCCGGGGATTCGTGGTGGGCGGACAATGTTCAACAGCTGGTTCTGTTCGCGCGCCACTCGTGCTTATGTGCCAATGCTCGATTGCGTCAGTGGCGCATTCTGTACTGCATCTATTTCTCGTTGCTCTGACTTGTCTGCAACGTTAATATTGGACGCTACACAGGCATGTGGTGCGAACTCCTCAGGCCCAGCTTTTACACTGTGCTTCAATGGTGAAGTATTTTAATGTGAAGGTTCAGAAAAAAAAAAACAAGAGCAGGGAACGCATGCACTGTTTTTCCTAAGCTTCGCCTTCTTTTTTTTTATTGCATCTTGATACCATTGCAGAAATATCCAATAGAAAATTGCGAATATCGTACACCAAACTGCGTGTAATATTGTACTCTGGTCCCTGATATTGCACGGATACCGCTATGTCAGTCGTTCGTGGTATTGGATCCTTCGTTCTTGTCTTATTTATGATATACGGCGCAAGCCTTAATCTGAGCGCACTGTAGTACTGAAGAGGGAACATAAATAATAATAATAATAATAATAATAATAATAATAATAATAATAATAATAATAATAATAATAATAATAATAATAATAATAATAATAATAATATGTTAAGTATCTTAATGAAATATATACGCGAGAAATATGTGGACGTTTAGGTTGCTTCCAACCTACGAAATGCACCAGGCTTTCAGAAACTATGACTGGAAAGAAAACCTGAGCAAAAAAAAAAAAGAATTGAAATACAGGGTTGGTTTTAAGCAATTATGCCACTTAGCGCCTGAAGGGCATGTGTCGCAAATGATACAATTTTATTCATTATCTTTCAATTTATTGAATACTTACAAGACACTGCTTTTGTACACCTGGCAGAACCTGGTCGTACTAGTTTAATAATATACACAGCAGTGTTGGCGGTAACGCGTTACAAGTAACGTGGTTAACGGTAACGCATTACGTTTTTCAGTAACTTAGTACTCGTTACAAATTTAAAACTGTAACGGGTAACCTACTTACGTTACGACTTTCCGGTAACCGGTGGTGTCACGTTACTCGCTACTTCTTCATCTTATAGGTGCCATTTTTTTCCAGAGCTAACCCAGATGAATTGTTTCGTCGCAGAGTGGGACAGCTCTCCATCAGAAAGCTTTGACAAAGAAAGTGAGGGTCGAATCCTGTTTTTTTTTAGATGCTTCAGATAGAAATTCAATCAATGGGCCCGCAAACGCCCCAGCGCCTTGGCGTGCCCAAAATACGGGCTGCCCGAAGGGAAAGCGCAGGGTTTTTTTTTTTTTATTCCGTACCCCATGCTGATTGTCACGCTTCGTACAAGAGGAAAGCAAGAAACTTCTTTGAGAACCCGCGGCAACATACAACTGGCGTCTGCAAGTTCAAGTAACAAAAGAGTACACTCGCTGAGCACAGCGTAGTGAACGGCCATGACATCAAATTGGCCAAGTTCGGCATCGTACACTTGGAGCCCGATTTTTAAGTGGTTGTTTGTGGAATCCTGGCTCATCCAGAAGACAGCGATAACTTAACTGATCTACAGGTGAACTAACAATGAAGCCTGCCTAAACGGAATTATGCACATCATGGACACTAAGCGTGACACCATTGAAAAAAGAAAACCTTTCAAAAACAGGCGAGTCAGGCAGAAAGCGTTTTGTTATTGTGAAAAAAAAAAAACCTTTTATTTTTGTTTCGCTACATTGGTTGGCTCGGTTTCTCGCTACCCCCTGTTTCAACTAAAGCCCATAATATTACTGACACACCAATACTAGCAACAGTTACATGCAGCTAGCTACACGGCAGACATAACCTCAGTTGGTGCCTATTAACCATGGTTATCACATAGCAGAGGCAGACGTCACCTCTTTAAGCAGAAGTGGGGACCAGGATCGCAAACGTTCATTTGGCGCCATATGTGTCACGAAAAAAAAGTAACAGCATATCCATGGAGTCAATGATGATGAGAGGGGCGAAGCGTCCATCCAACCGTCTATCCGTCCACGAACGGACGGCAGAGATAACGTCCATTACTTTTTTTCGCTGACACACACGCACACGCACACACGCACACGCACACGCACACACACACACACACACACACACACACACGCACGCACACGCACACGCACACGCACACGCACACACACACAAGCACGCACGCGCGCGCACACACACACACACACACACACACACACGCACACGTACACACAGGCATGATGGCGAAAGTGGCAGTACGGAGGCCAAGAACACAAGGCACATGCCTGGTTTTCTACCCTACGCTGGGGGAATGAGAAGGGGGAGTATAAATGTGAGAGAGTGAGGAAAGTGAGTGAAAGATACAAAAAATTGTCAGTCATTGAGCTGACGTGGATGTTGCGGTGGCACTACACAAAAGGTAAATACGTTCTCGTAGGCCCGTAGTCCGCAAAAAGCGCAAGAAGGCTCTGACTGCATTTTGTGCCGACGAAGGACGAAGATGGTGCTCCAGCAGCATCTGCACAGAGCGTGGCCGATCATTCAATTGTCGCAATGCGTCAGAAAGCTTTTGTCTCTCAGAGGAAAATTGAGGGCAACGGTATAGCAGATGGTTGCTGTCTTCTTCGGTGCCACAGATGTCGCATTAGGTACTGGCGGTGAGTTCAATGAGGGTTGTACATGCTTTAGTGAAGGCAACCACCAACCAAAGCCGACAGAGAAGCGAAGTTTCACGTCGACGAAGTTCGGGTGGAGACGGAGGATTTATTTGGTCGAGTCTCGTATGTCTTATGCTTGAGGTGTTCCACTCTAGCAGACACAGCCTACGTGCCAGGTGACGAAAGTTGCCTTGCAGCGTCTGTCCTCGACAAAGGAATCTGAAGTGTGTGCTCTTCTTGGTGGGATGTTCGAGCCGCGTTGTCAGCGGAATCACTGCCATTGATCCATCAATGACCAGGTAGCCACTGAAACGCTACAGTGTTGCAAACAGTCAAGTGGATCCTCCGTGACAACGGTAACAACAAAAGCGTTTGGCCGTTTCCAAGAAGTTTGTATATATATATATATATATATATATATATATATATATATATATATATATATATATATATATATATATATATATATATTTATATATATATTACGGTAATAGATGGTGAAACATTTCGCATTACAATTATTATAGCTCAATAAAGCTACCTATTGAGCCCAGTGCACAGACCATTTTGCGCACGCCCGCCTTTAGCCCTACTCTCGCTTGAAACCATTCTTTTCCGACGTGAAGGGGCACTTTATTGTGAGTCAAGAAAGTCTCATCAAGTTCAAAGCATAGCGTTGAATGTGATGTTCACTTAGAACCATCCTTCACATCATAATCTTCTTCAGTATGTTATATCGTGACATCTCTTTAATTATGCACTCAAAACAAATACTGTAGTAAAACTAAGAACCGGATTGAGAGAGATCAATATCTCATCACCTAACCTAACGTCGCCTTCACTTTCATAAATTATTCGCTGTCCCTTCCAATCACCATTAAAAAGCCACACAGTTTGTAGCCATGCAGAAGATAGAGAAAAAAGTAAGAGGGCCAAACTGCCACGTAATTGAAACTCATTTGATAAATATCGCACTCCATAGCAAAAAATGTGCCTCGTTCGAAGGGAAACGGGAGGAGTGGAGGAAGCCGGGGTTGTTAGTCAGGAAAGAATAACGCTGTTCAAAGAAAGGAAAAAAAAAAACAGGAAAGAAGGAAAAAGGCAAGGCCAATATAGCGAACACAAAATTGGGGAGAAATGAACACGGGGTAATGCAGAAAAAGGGAGGGCATGTGCGCATTCGATGTAGCATAACGGTGCCTGAACCGCAAACACGACGGTGGAAAGAATGTAACGCTGCGACTGCAGGGGCCTCCCTTACTGCCTCCCTTGGCTTTATTCTTTAAGTGGCGAAAGTTTGCCTTTTCCTCCCATCTTCTTAACACGGAAGTTCTTCCGACGGCTGTTCGGCGATAGCGTTGTGATGAATGGGATGGTGGTGTGTAAGTGGGAGGTGGGGGAGAAGGGGGCATAACGAAATTTTTCTCTTGTCGTGTGCACATGCTGCTCGCGAGGACGATGGTATTTTGATTCGGCTCTTTGCTAATGGGTTCTCTGAGAAGTTGCTGCGGTAAGGGGCCGAGGAAGAGGCACGAGAACGAAAGGATAGTGAAGGAAGAGAAGAAAAGAGCGAAGAAAGTTGCTGCTAGCGTGACGACAACGATGTTGAAGGTAAATCGAAGGAGCAGTAGTCGAGATCGAAAACACAAGCAAGAAGACCAAGTAATCGCGCCGAAGCTTTTTCTGGAAGGTGCAGGTAGTAAACAAAAAAGCACGCGCGAAGCGAGATAGGAACAACAGTGAAGACGGGAAACAATTTCGCACCAAGCTGGTCTGGCGGCAGTCGCTGTGGTATACCAACGCGGCTTTGTGTTACTTGTCAAGCATAGGAGGTGTTTAGATTAGATATACAACGAGGGTTGTAGTAAGGTAATAAACGCTAGAAAGAGTCAGCAGGTTTTGTGCTTTTGTGCATGGGTTGCTAGGATGGTTTCCTATGGTGCTGTCTGTAGTGAGCAGCCGGCAACAGACGTGGGATTGTAGAGAAAGAAACGGGAAGATTGGCCGTACTAAAGACTAAAAAAAAAAAAAACGCCGTCAACACATTCCTATGTGTGGTATCCATCCCTTGTGTGGTATAATTGCGTGTGTTGACACAGGCCTGGCTTCGGTCGATCGGATAGTAAAAATTGACCTTTTTGTTGTTTTTGCTTTATATAGCTATTTGAGATCAAGTAACCGAGATTTACGCACTTCTTTTCGACAGAGATGTAATTAGTAGCAGCTATTCAGAATGGTGCGACTTTTACCATCACTGTTTTAGCTAGAAGTTTAATGACTTAAATTTATTTTGCATTTTTCTCACACTAAGACATCGTTCGTGTCCTGCCTTTTTTGTGTTTATCCTTTGTATTTCCACGTATTACAGGTAGATATAAAAGACGGCGTGAAAATTTAAAATGAGAAAGAAAAGGAAGGAAATGACAAGTCTGCATGTGATCACGCGAAAAAAAAGGCAAACAGCACAGTTTTGAACCGATACGAAAAGTGATTAGAATCCGTGAGGCGAATCATTAGTAAGTCAAACCATAATAAATTACAAAAAGGACTATTTACAAAGAACAAAAATGCTTTCACTTACAACGTAGCATTAACAGCTTGATAGTAGTATTAACAAAACAGAGTACTTTTATGCAGCATGCTGGTGAAGGTCACCGTTGGTCAGTCGGCAAGTGCGACGAGGGAGGGGATATTATTGACTGCATGAACATATTTGGAAGCACAGAAAATTCTCTTGATGAGAAGAGTGGAGTCAGCCATGATTATGCCAATGACTACAATCTTGGGAGATACCTTGCATGGCGTTACTGTGATGCTCCCGAGCCCAAAAGCTTGTCACTATTGTGTAGTTTCAATGCCGCGCAAGTGTCAAGAGTGTTTGTTGATAATTTTGTTTCTCTCCCTTCTTTTCTTCTTCTTTCACTCATATCTCTCTGACTCCCTCATCTTTCCGTTAGCCTTTCCCTTTTCCCCAGTGTAGGGTAGGCAACTGGGCTGCTATCTGGTTAACCCCCCTTCCTTCCGTTTTTTCTATTATTTTCTTCCTTTTTTCCGAACACAAAATCATGCTCCATAGAAATAAGCAAGTGCTGCTACAATTGACAGAGGCCCGATACAAGGAGATGTAATCATTCGGGACAGGTGGAGAAGTATAACGAGTCGCGTGGGGTTATGATTACACACGACAGAGCTCATGCGTACACAATCAAGCAAAATAAGTTTAATGCACAAGGTACACAGTTTCAAAGGTGCGTATATAACAATTGTAATGAAGCATATATCAACATTTGCAAGAGCTTTCTACGGCGTCGTATCGAAACAGAGCTAAAGTTGAACAGAGTTCAACATAGTACGTTTGCCTAGAAATAGAGCTAAGAAATGACGCCACGCCCTGTGCTTTCTTCTGCTTTTACGCTCGGGTCTATCACACGAAGCTTATAAAAGTTGGCGATTTCGGAGGTGGCGATGCAGTCAATCGTGAAAAACACGGCACCGACGAATACGCAGAAATGCGGGTCTACACGTATACGGGCCTCGAAGATGCGCTGGTAGAATGCGTATTTGCATGCTCAATTTCCCATTTATTTATGCTCTCTCCGTACTGGTCTTCTTGTGATAACGTGTGTTCGATACTGCAGCTTGACCTTTTCTCGAGGTCACTTGTCATTTCACGTTGCTGCATTTCATTGTGTTATTGCATCGCTTGAATTCATTTTTTTAACGCATCATGGTTGTTGCCTGTGGCAACTGCAGTGTTGTGCTGCTGAGCACGTTAGCGAAATTTTGGTTCTCGGCATGGAGGAATGAAAAAGCTAGAAGTGATCATTGCACAAAGTTACAACGAGAAAGAAAGAAAGAAAGAAAGAAAGGAAGAAAACAGTAGATGAAGGACGCAAACGCAGAACTTTGGTTAGCCCCATTTGCCCGAGTAGGAGAAGGGAACGTAACAATTTCCTGTGAACTCAAGTATTACTGCTAGTTATCGCCATCTAATGTTTGTGCTCTAAACTGAGTGTATCGCTGTGCGGTTAATTTGTCCTTGTGAAGTTGCTGCGGCAGATCACGCAAAAGCTTCCACAACATCCTATCTCATCGTGAATGTCACCCCGAAGAGCTCTTGCTCATGAAATGTTCCTTCTATCCGCCTTCCTTATCGACTTCACCTCGCCCCCGGGTGATCTGCTCGAAATGTTGCCTATCTATGCCAAGCATCAGCGACGCATAGAAAGCACGCCGACAGGGAGTGACAATCACTCAGTTGCTGATGTTCATAATTAACCGAGGCGTGAAGGGATCGCTGCAGAGATACCGTCTAGCGCTATTAATCCCTCGGGCAACTATTTTGATGAATGACGTTGAGCACGTTTGTCTTGTACCTCTTTTATGATGTTGGATATTCAAAGCGTGGGAAATCGATCACTGTCGTTCCTGTTTAATGTTTTCTTCTGGCTGCGATTCATGTTTTTGAGCATGACAACAGAGACCAGGCGGATTTTCTAATGAAATAGAAGAAAATAAAGGACGCTACGGCATACAGAAACAAATATATAAAGAGATCTTCCTTTTTGATCAATTCCCTAAGACTTGCGCAGTTAAACTAACTTTCATTTTCTTTAACTGAAGTGAGTGCCAAGAAGAAACGAATAACGTGGAGAGGTAGCAAGTTACTGAAGAAGCATTAAAGATATGCCGTGTACTTGGCACTCCGGCGATGAATTCAAATCAAGATTGAAATTATGAACAGCACTTCAGTGCGTTGCCAGTTTTTAGCTTGTTTCAATTTTGCCTGTGTTTATAATTTCCCGAGTCCAGTTGCTACACTTACTTTATACACTTCTTTTTCTGTGCAGTTGAATGGTTCTTTGTGGTTTAGTTGTTATTTTCTCCTTCGAGGGACAGTGCAGGTTGTTAGAAATCTCTAGTTTTAGCTCAAAACTGCTATACAAAACGCGACAAAAAAGCAACGAGCAGGTAATGCTTTCAACTGAAGACACAAACAATGGAAACGTTTGGAGTCGATTCCAACAGTAATACGGACAGTGTAGATAACTAAACTACTATTGCCACCTCGCACGAATGTTTCTATCGTTCTCAGTTGAGAGGCGGCATGTTTTCTTAGGTTGTACTTATAAAGCGGATAGGAGGGAAGATGAGGAGTAAACTCAGAGAGAGTGCTAATATTTGCAGGTGTACTAACCCTTTAAAAATATTTCCCCGATCAGTTTGCCTAAGTTTTGTAGAACCAGCACTGAACAAAAATGCAAATGTTGCCTGCAGCAGCCACCGGCATGGATATTCGCGTGCGTACAACCACACGAGCAGGCGAAACACCTCAGTCGTGAATGTAGAATATATAGTTTTGTTTTAAATATATATACTTTGCACAAGTGCCTTGATATATATGCAGAATTCATGTCAGAATACACAATCACAATTAGAGCAGTAGTAGATCTACCGCTGGCACCCGCACGAGTGGATTATTTACCTTGGCTTCTTCATATATCCTACCTGCAATGTCTCGTAATGATGAGACGCATGTTGGATAACAGGACATATTTCTCATGGTTTCTATCAGTATCGAACACTTAGGTCCTATAAGTACAGTATACCTGGTAACATCTGTCTGTGGCAGCGCAGGCAACGATCGGAACCAAAGCATGCACTTTTTCACTACCCTTCGGCGGGTAGTTCGTGAACGTAACCTTTATATACTACGCAGCATAAAAATAAACGTAGGAACAAATGTTCAAGAGCTTTGCATAGTAAATATGCATATATAATTAAACAAATCGAATGAAAGATTTTTTTGCTTTTTGATGTTTCTAATTTTCTGGGGCTGATTTCTCGTTTTCCTGCCCCTGTAAACAACGATGACGTTGCTCGGACGAAACAGCTGCTCATTGGTATTTCGAAACGAGAATATAAAGCTTATTCCTTGAGTGATCTCTATTAATCGAATTCAAAGAAATGAAGACAGCGAAGTTTCATGCCAGAATGCAATCATCGATAATGTGGGCGACAGAAGATACCTTCAGTGCAACTTGTTCTCACACTGCAAGAGAAATATCGCGGGTGATTCCGGTGACCTTCCAACGTTCAACAAGACTGCTCAAAAGGCTGTTTTGTCGGAACGTGTGAAAAAATACCACCCAAGCACTTCGTACCGATGGTTAAGCAGCTAAGCTGAAACGTGTTGTCACAGGTGGTTGAGATATCCCCGCGGAAGCCAAAGTAGCACTTGAGGAAACGACGCAGAAAGTGGGCGTCCGTACCGGCGAACGTGCTACCACCACCACCACTTGAACACTGCTCTGCCTGCAACGCCGCTTCCTCAGCTCGCCGTTGTCGCTTGAATTTGGCTCGGAAGGCTTCTGGATTTTTGGTTTGCAGTTGCTGCCTGCGCATTGTCTCTAGGGCATGTTATTGTGCCCGGACTGCTGCATCGGCCCGGCGAACATGAATTCTCTCAAGGATCAGCTGTCGCCCTTCTTCTTGGAACGTTGTCTGCTGTTCGGACGTATTTACGATCCGTGCCCTCCTATGTGAACGTTGTAAGTGCAAACTGCAACGCGCGGACTATGCAGCATGGCTGCTAAGAGATGAATGACGTCAGTGATGGTGCTACCAATGACGCGCTTGCTTGGATGTGACGTAGCGAATGACGTAATAGACACAACAGCCAATGGAGACTGTTATGGTTTCTCGTGGAGAACAGTTCTTCGTTTCGCCTAGCCATATAGAGTTCTCGTTGTGAAACTGCCGTTGGAAAGTGCAGGCAAAATACATAAATTGCGTTGTGAACTGAGTTGTAAATTTGTGAATTGCGTTGCACGTATGGCTGGTATTTTGGTTTCCTAAAATTCATATTGCTATACCCATCGGCATTTACACCAAGGACTGTTCATAATTTGCTATGAGAGTGATTTATGATGATGACATTACTAGTACAAAGCTTCGCCCAAGCCACAGATGCATTTATGTCAATTATGCGGTTGGTAGCGTACATTTCATTGCACAAAACAGCATATAAGTAGTGAGCAAGTAAAATGGAGTATGCCAGCTGTGGCTAATCTGTGCAAAACTGTATCGCAGCATGCTATACCATGATGTGTGCTGTAGGTAGCCAGAATACAAAGCGCCTATCAGCATATAGAGGGCACTGCAGTTTTGTTTAGTTTGACCATGCACAACTCACATGCTCCGTTTTATTTTGGGGCCCGGTACATGACCGCGATGGCCGAAGAGTGCGTCTCCCCCACTCAAAATCATAAACGTCAGACGCCCGCTCCAGCCTGGTCGTGGCCAAGATTTCTGCAGCCTATCGATGCCTTCTCGTTCTCTGCCAAGATGACATGGGCCTTTTGAGACAGTTATTGCGTCTCCAAAAGTGTAGCAAAACATTGATGCTGACCCTGTATTTAGCGACATATCGGAAATGCTTTAACTTCTTTGCGATGGTTCACGCAGTTCCTACTTGGACGTGATGTTTTTTTTTTCTCGAGAAAGAAAACCAAGTGTTTCATTAAATCTGCTTCATGCACTTATTGGCTATTCTGAATATCCTGCTGCTACCACAAAATATGTAAACATTACTATATGGTGTTCGCTTTGCTCATCATTTCCGATGGAGGCGGAAATGTCGTAGGCCCGTGTGCTCAAATGTGGGTGCACGTTAAGGAACCCCAGGTGGTCAAAATTTCCGGAGCCCTCCACTACGGCGTCTCTCATAATCATATGGTAATTTTGGGACGTTAAACCCCACAAATCAATCAATCGCTTTGCTCATGGACTTGCACCAATGACAGAATATAGTTTATGTACTGTGAAGTGCGCAAAAACCCAGCAATGATTACAGATATCTTTTCATCTATTGCTGCATTCATAAGTGTATTAAGGCTTCGAGCTTTCGGTTGAAGCTATACACAAAGTGCATTGATAATCAAAATTTCGAAATAATAATATAAGCATCGATTATTCGTATGAATCCACATATGTTTGTTATACTTGCAAAACAAAAACAGCAGAGCTCGCCCACAAACTCAGTGCAGTAGCACATGCGCAAAAGTTACCCTCCCCCCCCCCCCCTTTCAGTTGTGCTGCCTCAAAAAGTCTTCGCCGGGTATAAGTACATAGCAGCGTTGCCAACAAGCTCCATTTATTTAGCACAAAGAAAAATAACTATAAGAAGGAAGAACGTGCGTTCCAGCGAAACAAGGCTGAAGAAACCACGCGATGCGCGTTGGCATTGACAACCTACATCTCTACCAAGCTGACAGGTTTTACGTTGTTGACAGCCCCCATTCCGACAGCGTAAACAGGAAAAAGGAAAGGTTGCGCGCTGCAGACGAAGAAACAAAACACTGCGACGTGGCACATCGCGGATCCAGATGCTGCCGAGTGCATTTTCTCTAAGCCACACACTGCACTGCGTCACATGTGTGGTCCCCAGAGTTTCAAAGTATAAATCACCTGACCCATCCCTCTAGATACACGATCTGCAAGATATTGTTGCCAGTTTAAGCTTTCTGCTCATTGTGTGTTATAAACTGTCGTTTTGCGTCAAACGGCAAGTTGGATTGCCAGCAAAAGACGTAATTACTGTTCTTTGTGGTACTCGTGTGCTCACTCTGCTCAGTCCCCGACTAAGTAGCTTTCCTGGCCCTCTGTATGTATTCCATAAAGGGCTTCCGGCGTTGAGTGAGCATTTTAGATATGTGTATATTACTTTTTTTATTTTTCATTTACGCAAAACTCAGAATGCACAGTTGCCTAGGAGAGGCGCAGGACCGGTGAGACTGCGAGTGCCGGACTAGAAAACGAAACGCGCAAAAAATGAGTACCGTTCATTAGGAGCCAGAGAAATTGAGGGAAATACACAGAAAATGCACTGGCGTCTGCTTGCTGATGCGAAGCCGACAACACAGAACATTAAGGAATAGAAGGAAAGCGTCTAAGAGAGTAAGAAAAAAAATCTCCTGGGGTGGAGGAGAGTGTCCATAGCTTAGCAGTTGCACATGCAGCTAAACACGCAAAAAACAATAGATATAAGAAGGAAGAAGCAGTTTAGCTATAAAATAGATGCCTACATTCTGTAGCTTGACCGAGGGATTAGGCTCAGGGGTATCATTACGGCCGCCGGGAATCCCCTAGTCTGCACAGCCTGATAACGGGCCATGGTCGGCGCCACAGTGGCCGCGATGACCTCTCCCAGCCACACGGCACTGATGCTGCCGCCAGCGCCGTTACAGCGCCGCAATCCTGGCGCCAAGAGCAGAGTTTGGAGATGTCTCGGTTCCTGCGGGATTTCAGTGCAGTCGCAGTTGTCGGCAAATGGCAGGGAAGCGACGCCAGTAGTGCATAGAATGATATTCGATCTCAGTCTATTATAGTTTCGTTTTTGTTCACGTCTTTCATCTTTTGGTTTGAGGCGTTTTAAAATAGACGCGCTTGTTCACATGCGGGAGTTCAAGCCTTCCTGGGCTTTGATGGCGTTCGGTTGTGAAATACATCGCAACGCAACAGCGACAAAAAATGACGGATGAAGGTAGAATACCGTCACTTTGCACGAAATGTAGAGAAAGCTGTTTCGCAGGTTTGCGAGCGGCGAGAAATCACATACTGTCGACGGCCTCAAAAGTAAGCAAAATGCGTTCGCGAGACGTCAGGAATGGAGCGGAGGTGCCGTATCTTTCTGCCGCGTCATGTTGCGCCGGTGCGTGTTGCTTTTCTTTGTACATCAGTAACTGTCACGTATACTCGCTGAAGCGCGTGTTTCTTGTTTCACTTCTTTCTTTGCGAATAAATTATTTGAAAAGAGAAGATGTGGAGTGAATGATGTGTCTACACGAAGTTTGAAGTCGAAAGAAATAATACTTACAACCGCTATTTGTCTTGCACAACGTGAAAAAAAAAAGAACGTTGCGCAATATCTTCCGGAGCGCGCGAAAATACCGAGCATATGTTGTAACAGTCGGTCGGCCACAATGTAAGATAAATGTGTATATGCAGCTGTATAAAGTCAATGACATTTTTTGTTGGCTTCTTCTAGCTGGGAGTTACAAGAACACTAGCCGCCATTATTTCATTGATATTGTTTTTTGATAAATCAAGCAGTTCGTTATTTGGAGTTGCCAGGCTTGTTACTTTAGTACTAGCCTGACTGATACCTCAAGTTCTGTGAAACTGAGAATTTGCAACACAGCGAACAGCTCTTAAGCTTTCGTAATGCCGTGACTTATCGAAAACTGTCGCCGTGATGAACCGACACGTGTTCACTTTGTCCTTTCTGCCTTGCTCCCAGAACACGTCAGCCGATTTATTCGGCGTGGCATGCAGTAAATCCAATGGCGTAGTGAATGGGCAAAAAGAAAAAGAGATAGAGAGAAATAAATAAATTATTTAAAAAAAAGATTGGATATAGAAAGAAAGAGAAATAGAGAGAATCGAATGGAGCGGTATGTATAAATTCTGAGAGTGAAAAAAGGTATAAAGAAATAGGAAGCTAAAGAGATAATGAGAAAAAAGAAACACAGAAATAGAATAAAAGGTAGAAAGAGTGATAAAGAGCAATGAATAAATATACAGACAAAAACAAATAGCACTAAAGTGAGACGGAAAGAAAGAAAAAATATAGAGAGAAAAAGAAATGAAGAGCTGGAGAAACGAAAAAAAAAACAACTACTAGCTGGCGGATCACCAGCTGTGTTGTGGCTCAGCCTTGCGCGACTTATTGCAAGGAGTCTGCGTTTATCGTGGTGTTTTCGATCGTTTGATCACCGTTTCCAAAAAAAGAAATTTTCTCCATCAAATTTCCCCATCCTATTTCCTGCGTCTCTTTTTTCGATGCAGGGCAGCATACCGGTTATTCCAACCTGGCTTACACCCCTTTTTTTCGTCTCCCTAAAGTCAGTCCTCTATTAAGTAGCAATCAATGAGAATACGTTACTAGTAAGTAGAAAAAAAAGGCAGAAGATACACTTGCCGCAACAACTAATTTCACCACGCAGGTGGCGACGGCAAGGGCTTGCTCGTTAAGTTCGGGGCGGCGCAAGAGCGCTGCCCACCTGCCCTCGCTGTAGGTGGTGCCATTGGCTTCGCATTCCCACAATACATGGTTGAATGTTGCTAATAGTCCACAGGCAGGGAAGTCCGCACTGGTATCGAACTCTTTCCGTCCGAAGTGTCCGAGAACGGGCCGCCATACTCGGCTGGCGGTCCCTACGTTGTATTAGCCGGGTGGTGTGGAGCCTCCCCTGCATCTTCAGGGAACCCATATAAAGTTTTAATATGCATTATCATTATCACCATGCGGCCGGCGCAACAGAATACAAGAACATATGTTGGGCGAAAAAACAAGGAAAGCGACTACACCTCTCATGGCAAGTAACCGGACCAGTACTGTCGGCACAAAAGAAGCTCATTACAGATACCACAACAAGTAGCCATGCCCTACAATGTACTGTTGGCGAATACTGGCTAAATAAGGACTAGTGTCAGCCAATGTTGGAGGACATGGACAAGTAAGCTGGTTAAATAATAAAATTCTAAGTCATTCTTACGAACTATCCCACATATCTTGTGGGAAGCTTCTGCTTAAGTTTTTTTTATTCTATGTCACGCAAGCACAAACTTCCAAGTTCATGTTAAAGATATCGCAGCTGGCTTTGCGCAAGTGTGCAGGACTTTTATTAGGGGCCATACACCAGGCTGTCTGGAAAGCGTTTTTGATTCATGGCCAGCCAGAACCGGCGCTGTGATGGATCACACTTTTCGGGCTTGAAAATAGAGATGGTTGACAGTGAGTGATCGATTAAAAAAGGGCCGGACGTGTTTCACGCCATGATGGCGCGGTGAGGCTTTATTATGTGGCGAGCAATACATACCGTAAACAGTTTTTTCTACAATCTGGCAAAACTTATCGCTGTCGGTGTTTGCTTGAGTGTGTTTTGGTTTACGCGTATAAGGTGCAGTTTGACGAGTTTATACCATTCGATTTCATCCACCGTTCCAGAAAGAAAAATACCCTTTATATCTTTTTGTTATATTAATAGTATTTAGGAGTTTTACTGCTGGTATTTACTGACAGTTTCACCAGCTCATAATTCTTTCACTCGCGGTTTGTTTCATTATTGCATTCGTAGTTAAAAAAAAACATAGCAGCTATAACAGAACGATCACGCCCAACGCCACTGTACTGAACACTGGCACTCTTGGGTGCTGTAAGGTTTTATCGATTTTAATTGTACCATATATCTTCATATCTTGCAATCGCGGGAGGGAGACCCTCTAAAATTGCAACAGCTTCACTGTTTCGCAAATCACCTTCGAGCATGTCACGAAATTTTGTAGTGACGAACTTCATGATACTGCGCCCTTTATAAACATGTAGTTGCTCAACTAATAGGAGCGAAGTGCCTTGGTGTCTCGGCTTGACGGCGTGTCATGCCGTCTGCATGATCTCGACTTGTCTAATGCCGCCGTCACGGTTCATCATAAACGGGTATAGGTGAGTGAGTGAGTGAGTGAGTGAGTGAGAGAAATAACTTCATAAGGTACACAATAGACACGAGTTCACCAAGCGCCACCTGGCTAGGCCCACTCGGGGGCTAGGCCCCCTCACGCACGCCCTTTGGACGCCCAAGACAGGTATAGGTGCCACGAAAATTGGATAAACCCCACTAGTCGCCACACGTCGATACTAAGACTATTATGAGGTGAAGGCTTGTTGTTACTGCTTGAAATGTGATGTTTGGTGGAGAAGCGCTGTTTTATTTCCCGACAAATTTGTCAAAGCGCCAAAGTTTTTTTTTCTGTCTAGAACACTAGACCCAAATGTGCGTATACGGTAAACTATACTCTCTAGAAGCACCACAAAAATGTGTGGCTTATCATCATCTTTCCTCAAGTTTGCCTACTGTACAATAAAGAAAGGGTCATGTCATCGCTTGGTATGCTGTTACGTTGGCGTATAGTCTTAATAAGTGTTAGTTTAACCTGTCGACAAATGGGACAAAAGAAAGTGGACAGTAAAGAACAGTGCCATCTCCTCTGTGACTCTGGGTTACTACAGAGATGCTTGCTACAGCGCCTTTCTTGCTGGGATTTCTGTGTTCTGTGTGAGGAGGCGCATAACGCTGGCGTCAGGGTGAATAATAGGTCGGGAATCCAATACCTCAGGACTTGCAGAGAAAGGCCCCCGTGTGACCAATCGTGCCCGAAAGCGAAGCTCGCTTGCACGCTCCGGCAGTTCACTAACGCTCGTAACCGCTTCAAGTGCTTCGAAGACTCCGATCAAAACGAACGAAAAAAAATAACATCCCTAACATCCCAGAAAAAAATACAACTCCTTCGCGCGTACTACCGGTGTAAATAAACTTTGTTTTTGTGAAGCCGTCTGTCTATGCTTTCCTTCTACCAAAGCATCACTTTTCAGATAAAAAGGAAAGAAAAGATTAAGTTTACCGAGTGCACGATTCGTCCCAATAACTGGAAGTAAAAAAAAATGGTCGCGACAGGCAGGACGAGATTTATGTTGTCAACGTGCTGATGGGCTTTACTATCAACGAGAAAAAACGTTAGTGGCCTGCTGCCCATTTGTTGGCCGCTCTAAAGAGCAGTAAGCCCCATAGACTTGGCAGAAAATAATAGACGCGGCGCGTGGCGTTGTGTATGGGCGGACTAACTGAACGTCTCCCATTTGTGTAATGAGGTACGTAAGCTTTTGTTTAGTAATTTTATTCTCTGTAAAGTTTGCTACTGTAAACAACGACACAGTAACCTTACAGAGTGTGTGAGAGGTAACTATGGTCTATTTCCTTGGCCATGCTGCATACGTAAAACTGAGTGGCCACGTTAGTTTAATTAGCCGTGAGGTTAAGCAGATAGCATAGCTCAGTTCACCAGCTGTAGCTGGTCCTGAAAAAAAAAGAAAAAAAGAAGAAATGAAAGGAAGAAAGGAAGGAAGTATTTTGTGCAACTTGCAATAAGTGGCGGAAGCTCGAGTCACAGCAGAACACCTTACAGGCCTCAGGTTGGCTAAGCTTTTACCTTCTGACCTGTCTCTTTCTGAATCTTTAGTGCGGTGTAATACTACACGCGGCTATGCATGCTTTTTTTGTGTTTCTTTTGATTATTTGTCTTTCAATTTTTTCTCTTTTCTTTCTTTCTTTTTTTCTTTCTTCTTTCTTTCTTTTTTCTTTCTTTTTTCTGTTTCTTTATTTATGTTTCCTTTTATGTCTCTCGCTCTTCCTTTCTTCGTAGTCGTTCTCTGTCGTTCGATAAATTTCACTCCTGGAGAATGATTGCTGCGTAGTAAAACTGCTATAGCGTGTCTGTGCCTCATAAATTGGGCAAATTGTATCATCACCCCAATGGTCCACTATAAATCAAAAAGAAAATCTACGGGCGGCAAACACCCGCAAGGGCTGCACATTTCAGTTTGCTTTGCTAATCACCTGTATAGAGTGCTTAGTCAATTATTGAGTGCATGCCGCTTGATGATTTTGATGATCTATTATCTACGGCACAATGAAGTACATGCCTGTTCATTGTTTCTATAGTTCGGGCGCTGCCTTTTACATCAGCCTGAGCATATGCGTGCGCATGGGGAGGTGGAAGGGAGGCCGGAAAAAATAATATAGCAATAGAAATATACGTCTTGCCCGAAGTTGCGTAGCAACAAATAATAAATAAGATTGTAACGTAACTAAGGACATTTGCATCAGTTTTATGAATTCATTTGTTACGCTAGTCAATTGAATATTTTCCTTCCGTACGTGAACCATGTAAGAAGCAAAGATACAATATAAGTGTGCAGTGTAGCTGGTATGCAGTTGATCGATTGATTCTGTTGCACTTAGAAAAGGCTGTTCTCTCCATGTCTTTACATATATAGGAACGCATTTAGAATGGGTCTAGTAAACCTTGTGAGTCTAAACTCAAGCTTGTATGACGTATGCAGCACAAAAACACAGATGCATGAACTTCAGCAGGGGCATGTTAAATGTCTGCTCTCTGCCCATACATTCGTGGTGATTGTGTTCTCTGGCTAATAATCGTTATCGATGATAAGGGTGGCTCTCACAGTCCACCAAAAACATAAAAGCATAAGTAAGTCGCAATGTGCTGGTACTTGGCTGGCCCGCGCAATGAAATCTGCGCAATGAAATCCCGCGCAATGAAATCTCACGCGCAATGAAATCTGCCCCTCAAAAGGAAGGAGACTGGAAAATACAAATGGCGAATCGACACGCCCGAAGATCTTTATCTCTAGCAACCGAGAGCCGGCAGGAGTGGCTCGTTTGCGTCGATAAGTAAACAGGAACTACCCACTGCGATCAATGAGCGGCAGGATAGCAACGAAAATCGACAACTGAGACGAAATGATCCGATAGAAAAAGCCCGCGTAATGGCGAGGGTGCCGTGTGAGGGGAACGCCTTCCAACAAAAGAATGAACGTGAGGAGATCTATAGGTAATGACACTAAATCTTGCCACCTCGTTCCAACCAACACGATCGGTCGCTGCCAGTTTTTTTTTTTTGCCCTATATTGGGGGGTGAAAGCGAAGTAGTGAGTAGTCTTCTTTACTTCCTCGGCATCGAAGAGCTGGTTGAGTCTTCCCTCTCAACATCTCTGGAGGCTCGCGAGAAGGCCACTGGACGAACCACAAATCGGTGATAGATTAAATAAAGAAGAATCATGATAAGAGAAGCAGAAGTGGCAGAAAAGTCAGGCTTAACAAACTGAACAAAAAAATCAATCGCGGGTATTGTTCACTCGAGGCCTGCTCCGCAAAACGGGACTATGGCAGTGCAAGAAGCATAAAGCAAGTCAAATCTGTAGCCTTAGCACGGGGAAAGTTACCGATTACGTCACGGTGCAAAGAAAAACGAGATCGAGACAGACCTAACTGTGCCACGTAACCCGCTAAAGGAAGAACGAGCGTTGTAAAAATGAACTGCGACAGAAAGAAAACATCGCCGAAGAAACTTGGCGTATAATGAAAGGAAATCTTACAAGCCGCACTCTGCATCGATCTCTGGGTGTCGCTCAACGCGAAGGAAACGAATAAGACGCGATGCTCTGATCAATAAGGACCGTTAATTGGTGAGGAATGTCGCAGCGCGTTATCTTTCTCCCGCTGGTTCCTTTGGCTTCTGTGTCCCTTTTTACCTTCTTTTATTCGTGAATTCTGTGTGATCAGGTTACGCCAGTCGTAGATTGTCACTTTCTATGAGCAGCTCCTTCGTATTCTGGACAGGCGATGCAGTGGTGTTGCCTTACAACGGCCCTCTCGATTCTTGCAGTATAACAAAGCAATAATTCTTACCGTGAGCTCTGTGACTTATGGGCTAACGTCATGAATTTTTCTACATTAAAGCTTTGTCCAGCAGCTTTTGTATAGGAAGCTTATAGGATTAATATTGACTACTAAAAAAAGTTTCTAGCGTGCTTAAGTGTTGTTGATGATGACAAAACATTTTTAATAAAAAGCGAGAAACGCTTGGCGTACGGAACGAGAGATCAGGTCCATAATCCGAGACACTGTTCGAAAAAGCCTTTACTATCTCATTCACTAATATTATGATGAGTGAAAACTAATGAGAAATAATTTCACCGTGATTTTTTTATTGATATGATATATAAGAAGATGTTGGCGCAGTATTATGGCACTGGCTACTCCTTAGCCTTTGAGTGAAATTTGAACACGCGTCTTAAAGTGAAACATACAAAGCAGTGCATAGAAAATAGAACACTCGGGCACAGATATGCAGAAAAACAATTATACGGACATATCACAACAAAATGATCTTTTTCAAAATAACGAGCAAATGTAATATGAAATACATCGTTAGTTCATGACCATGTACCATTCCCGACGCAGGTGTATTTGACGTGAGTGAGATTAAAATTTCTACATTGTGCCTTATTTTAACTATAACTCCTACCACCTCTTAAAAGCAGCGTTGTAATTGATTTGGAGTTATATCATCACTATTTGCCTGTATGAAAAAGTTGACTGCTTATTTTTGTTTGCAATGCATTCTTTTGTAGAAATCATACCTCATGTTGAAGCAGCAAATTCAGATTGGGAAAAGAAACTTTAATTGCGTCGTTTTATTATTTAATTGCAATGATTTTGGGTGCAATCGGGAAAATACGTTTTGACGTGTTGACACAAAGACTAATTTACCTAATTTCGACGTTCTTCAACGTGAAATAATGGCATACCTATAGAAAATACGCGTAGATAAGTTTCATAACCACGAAATTTTACCACTTTGGTTCTTAACTTTTTTCTAAATTTAAGCACATTAACAGTTTTGAATTTCGCCCAATCCGAAATGCGGCTTTTACGACCGGGAACCATATGAGCACCACGTGGCTTAAAACAAGATGTCATAGTCTCTAAGCCACCACTGCGGGCGGGTCCCTATTTGCCTGTTCATTATCATACTAAAATAAATAACTTCCATTACAGTAAAAAGCGCCCCCCAAACTCTTGTCTGCGCAGTCATATATTTTTTTTTTTTTGGAGAACGCTAAGATGTCATTTTATATTGAAGATTCCTAGCCAGCAGTCTTTTCTGATGAAGTCAATAGATATGCCCGAATTCGAACATTAGACATGCGAAATAACTCCGGAGAAGCTCGGGATGATGTGCCGAAGTGAGAGCGAACTTTCTGGGGTTCATCAAGATAATGACTACGCGAAAGAATGCGACAGCTGGTCGTAAAAGTGCGCCGAGAACTGGCGCATATTGGTCTCTTGGTGGCGCCAGAACGGTCGGACGAGCTCTCACGAGCCGAGTCGGTGGAATTCCAGACGAGTGACGGAAGTTTGAAACGGCTCGAATTGTCGATCATAGGAATGCCGCTTGGGCTGCACCGTTTTGAATCGGCGTTTGGGAAAAGACGCGCTGGCTGTGCGTTGATGTCGATTTAGGTTAACGCCATTATTTAAGATACTCGGTAAAACGTTCCTTAGCCAGATGAACTTCAACGATTGTCTTACTGGCAATACTCAGCAATGCGAAAACAGAAAACGATGCTTTGAGCACATGCGGGTTATCAGTAAAACAAACGTAAGATTGTGTTTACAGGTGTTGAGCAAGCTTTCATCTACTGGTGTCATGCCTTTATTTTTTTAATTGTAAAGTGAAACCAGGGATGCCCAATTGTAGGTAACATATCAGTGTTAACCATTAGGAGATTATTGGTTATACCAATGTAAGTGCACGCATAAAAAGTAAATCAACCATTGCGATTGATCTAACAATGATATTCTAAATCACGTGTGAGCTTTCCTGTAAAACTTATTTTATGATGGAAACATCTGTTACCAAACTGTCACACGGTGGAACTGCCCATGGCCACTGTGATCGTTTAGTTTACTCACTTTTGCTCTTGTTTCCATAACAGATAACAGATATTTGCACAAAACGAGGTCTGATGCCAAGCATGCTGTAAATAAGAACACTCTTGTACGTCTCACAACTAGTGGCACATTATGAAGTAAATGGACATGTTATGGGAATATGATAGCCATCGATGTTTATTTTAGAATCTGTTGGCCCTTCGAATTTCTTCATATTTTAATTCGCGTATTGGGAAACACGCAATGTATCTTACGAAGATATTTATCTAGAAGCTTACCTCACTCTCTTATCAAAGCCTGCTTGTTTTTACGATGAATGAAATTAACTCCTGAAACTGAAAAGCGAGTGAGGCAACATCCATCTTGCTTATTGGGAGGAGAACCTACCCGGATAATTTGTACGTTTTCAGTTTAACTGCGAACTAAATATTAAGCTTCATTCGCTTCATGCGGCTTACAAATGTAACTTCTAAAATAGTATCTCGATGTTAGAGGGCCGACCAATTGCGTACATTTTCTTAATACAACGCTACCCCACTGCAACTGATGGCCACACACATGGACAACGTGGTACTCAATCACATACAGCTATGTTGGTTCATGCTATTTATTTATTTTGTAATTTCAGGTAATTTCAGTGAGGAGAGAACAGAAAATATGAGCGCAGAGCTCAACGTTTGTATTTGCTGAGCTCTTCTTAACGTATTCCCGTTCACTCATTCTTGCTGTATGTTATTTTACAAAATTCAGCATAGTATTATCGTTTACCGTGAATATTCAATATAATTATTCAGCTGTGCGGTATTTTCATGCACCAAAGCCGCATTGTTTTCTGTTTTTCGCTCCAATCGATATAACAGTGCATTCAGCGAATACTTCATGTTTTTAGCGTTGGGAAATGATGACCAAATTTTTCTCGTAATGAAGGGCTACAAGAGTTGAGCCAGCTTTTTACGATAATGTAATGCGAAAGTGAGGGGAGAGACAATTCCCAACCAACATGTTTTATTTGCAGTTAAAATAGGTCAGTGGAATGTGGTGACCTTGTATCAATTACCATGATGTGTTAGTGTTTCTCAATTACCGAAAACCTCTTGCAAAGAAAAAAAAAAGAAATACACCTTTATTGACAATAACCGCAACCAGTTTCCGATACAATAGAAGTTCTTTTGATTCGCGGACCTCTTCGCGCCCTTTCGTAAGGTCAAGGACTCGGCATCTGCTTCTTTTTCGTTGAGTTGTATCAAGCCGTAACACCGGGAACCGAGCACATTAGCTTGCCTGTAATACTGCAGAGGGCGATATTAGGTTTGGTTGATAAGAACTCTCCCCACAGCCAATGATTTTCTTTGCTCTTGTCCCACTCGTCCAACGGGCAAACTTCGGCAAATAAGTACTTCCCGAGGAAGAAAGCAAAGGAAGAGAAAAAAAAAAGAAGAGTAAACACGACCACTTGACCTCGATTTCTGGTGGTCGGATAAACACGCCGACCTGTGCGGCGACACTTCGGGCACTTGGATGTCGATGAAGCATAAGGACAGAATGGCGACGATGATCAAATGTGTTCTCAGCTTGGGCTGCACCTACGTTGGTTTTGCTGCTCAGTGATAGGACCTTCGCCACGTGCATATCAGACGCCAGCCAAAACTTCCTAGCGTATTGTGCGCAGTTTCTTTCGCCAAGAAAACAAGCAAGTGATACAAACACAGAAAAGCCAAAGGTGTAATCAAAAGGACCGAAATGCCGACACCAATTATTGCGTGCTCTTCTATGTGCAACAGGAGTGGACACTTCACCTTTTACCCGGATAGGTTGCAAAAGGCCAGCAAGACTCCAGAGACAACACGAAAGCGAGATAGCGGCACGCATGAAGGTCCCGAGGAAGAGCAATCAAAGAAAGTGGGAGCATGAAGGTGGAAAGCAATATGTCGTTTCGCAAACGCTTTTTACCGAAACGCGATGTCCAAACCACTGTGCCACAGACGCATGCCCGAAAGTTCTGTATCATACCTTTACAAGGTGTCCTTAACAGGAACGAAAGGGGCACATTGTGAAAGACTCGAGAGAAGCACTTTGAGGCAGTGTCCTTTTTTTATATGCTTAGGTGGTTACTCTGATATTTACTTTTACCACTCTAATATTTACTTTTGTTTTTACTGAATGGTTTGGGCCATCTGAGAAGTATTTTGCTTAACACGACAATTATATTCACTGTGCTCTCATGGTAAAGGTAAATATTTTTTATCCAGAACATATTTAAAACACATCTTCCTTAGGCAGATTTTATTTCATGAGTCGATGCTTGTAAGCCTTACAGAATGGCAATTGGAGAACTGGCAGAAAGCTGGGAGTCGGAGATACGTAGCTTGTAGTCCAAAGAACTTAGTAGAGTTTCGCTTCTACAAGCAATGGTTTTTAAGTATTCTGATGATGCTTCACATGGCTGCCGTCATAAAATTTCCGGTACTGCGGCACAACTAGTCTATCGAGAAAAACATTCCTTGGCTGCGAGAAAAGAAATAGCATGCAACTCGTGTGCAGCACGTGGTGGTGTGCGCTCATTGCTACCACGCGCTGTCACACAACACAACAACAACAACAAAAATACAGTTGCTATTTTGGGTATCCTCACGATCTTTCGCTGGGCATCACAAAAATCTACGAGCGTCATTAGCAAAAGCAAAAAAATGCCATTTTTATTATGATGTTCTTCAGGTGTCAGTGATCGCCAACCATCCGTTCCGCCGTGATCGGTGTTGAGCGTCATTCGTGTTTGGCTGTCTGCATAATACAGACATTTATCACTACGGCTGGAGACAGCTGTGAAGGATGGGACCCGAGGACCGCCGCTCATGTCGCAAACAGCGTTGAGCAACCCTAAAAGGAGCTCCTGGCAATGAATGTATATGCGTTGTAGGGACCTACGTACTCCATTATCATTACTCATAGAGTATCTCTCCTTGGGCTAAATGCGTGAATGTGCCGAAGTGCTGCAGTGCATTTAGCCCCATAAAGTATTGTCACGTGCAGTGAGCTGTAAGGGCCAGCCTAACTGTTGGAACTGTAGTTTATTTGTCGCAGCCACAGTCTTTCTCAAGTTTGTCAATGTAGCTATGTATACGTAAGGATAGTTGAATATATGGTGCTATTCATCCGTACTACCGCTTAGGATTGTCTTTGGTTGTTGCAGGCCCTCCATCTTTTTTTCTTCTGGCGTGCATGTGAGGCTAATGCTTCGTTCTATGCTTGTTAGTACCTTGTGTTCTGAAAATTATTGATTTGTTCTGGCTCACGTATGGTTTTCGTGTTGCGCACATTTAAGCTTTTGTGGCTTTTCACCATAAAGCTTTTACCGTAAAGAAGATTGATTCACTTTCCGCGTATTCATTTTGGGGTCGTGTATGAGCGCGTACGAGTGTTTACCCGATAGAGCACAGGAAAAACAAGCTAGCCGAATGTCGAAATAGCTTTAGTTTTTAAGCTGAACATATGAGATTGAGGCAGGTTTCAGTATTCCATCCTGTCAGCTCACATGTTCATCTACAGAAGACGCTTTCTCTGGGATCGGTTTCGGGCAAGAACAGTATTAAAGACCATCCTGCTTTTGCTAGGGGTCGGAGGCACAGGCTGAACATTAGCGGGTAGGTCCGCCAAAAGGACGTGCTTTCGTTCAGCAATCTTTAGCTGGACCACTTTCTATGCGAGGCAGAATACAACCAATATGGATGAAGAATAAGATACGTTTTGAAGTTGAACGCTTGTCAAGATATTTCTTGTATTAAGTTGTATGTGACTCCCCCTAAGTGTGCTGTCACCCAATTGGAAGCTTGTGCAATACGCTTCTGCGCCCATTTTGTCAATTGTTGTTTCATCAGCCCATGACCTTGCACTTCCCCAAACTATAAAAGATATATCTAGCTTGACACTTAATACATTGCTGCAGTCATTAAACGCTCAAAATAAGTATCCAAACCACCGTAATTCCTATTTATGGAAGTGAAAGCCTCTAGGCACGCTGCGGTGTTGGCGTCAATACGAGTAGCACAAAAGGGGGCGAAGACACTCTTATTGATGTGTATTGTGACGCCATACAATGTGAAGTCAGAATACACCACTCTGCCAAAGTCATATATCGCCAAAATATGTGACATCGTTATGATTTCTCCCTGGCGTCAAACGACATGCCATTGCATGAAACGTCACCACGTGGCATTGTCGATTTGGCTAATGAAGGCGGGCCACTGGCGCAACCCATAACCAGATGTAGCGCAAAAAGCTTGCAGCTCTTCCAATCTTGGAGGCTCTATGTTATCAGGTTAGGCGCAGGAAGCTTTCGGAGAGTGCCGGGAATGATCAATACAACGACTGAGAAGATTGGGAAGAAAATGGCTTTCCTTTTCGAGTTGGCTCAGACAAATTCATAATGTGGCATGTATTTTTTTTTTTTGCAGCTTTCGTCTCATCTAAGCGCGTAAAGCGAACTAAGCTGGTCAACTGCGTCCCTGCCAATCACAAGAGCTCCTTAGCGTGGCGACTACTGCCATATTTCTCTGGGACCATGTTCGTGCGCCGCCGACCGCAATAATGGAGGCGAGGTGAACGAACCGAAGATATCCGGAAAGCCGTTTCGATGAAGGACGGGTCTCCAGAATGAGCTATAAACTCTAATGAACCCAGGCATAAGAACGACGCCTCTCAAGATGTTATGGGCCTGTAAGCGGGAAGTAATGCAGCATTTACGAACGCGTATTGCTGCCCATAAATACGACTTCAGGACGGCGACCTCTATATGAGGAAGAAAGTGGGCCCAATGCCTCGGAGATATGCCGTGGGAATCGCAATACTTCCTTCATTGCTGGTCACCTAAATCAAGCTGTCCAAAACCAAGTCAGAAAACGAGAAAAAAAGTTCCTAAACTCGTTTTTCAAAGTTATTGCAGAAAGTGCGTACCATGTTCATAAGTGTTCAGAGCTTTCCATGCTGCTCCTGGACGCAGTGTCTTTTAACATTAGGAGGGTGAAGCTACAGGGCGTTCATTTAAGGAACATTTCTCTGAAATATTCTTGATGGCTGTCACCAGATACACTTATTATGAAAGAAAAGCATTCGAATAATCAACACACAAAATATTCATGTTTGCTTCGTGGGGATAATATGCGAGGCAGGATGGGAATAAATACTTGTAGAAGTGAGACGGGTGTCCTTTCATTGGTTGGTTTAAGTGTAAAAACACAAGAATGTACACATTAATATGTCTTCTAGCTCGGTACACTTTGCAGTACGTTTTATATTTATGTATGAACAGCTTCACTAAGAGCTGCTTTTAATCGTCTACTAGTCCAGTTTAAAATTGCCCTAAAGTCAACTGCAGAAGGTCATACTGCGGAATACCAGGATAGATGACGTGAAACCAATGAACATCATTTAAAAACGAGAACAGTGAATTGAAACTCAATATAACACTCAGGGTGATTGAGGGAGAGTGAAATATTTTATCAAATCACTCGGCCTTACAGTTGGGGTCCCAGGCATTGTGACGTCAACTTCAATGCTTAGTTTAGACACGAACAATCTAACCAATACTCTCATTCACAGATTTATTCTCTAGTTGGAATAAAGAGGAAGACAATAAGGAAGATTCTTCCACAGCCCTACAGCATGGCTAATATCGTAGCTGCTAAGTTCTTTTGAAGCATTCTAATTATTCATCATTAAAAGACAACAGGTAGCTTAGTATAAAAAAAGGCATTAGGATATAAAAAAAGTCAACAAACAAGAAAGGTAACACATGCTGCTTTCCTTCTCTAGCTGCCCAACGTTACGTCTAGTCCACGCGACGGGGGCAATTGGCTGGAGACCTCACGGCCAACATTCGGTAGCAAGGGGCACCGTCCAAAGAGACAGAAAAGACGCTTGTATTAACAGGCCTAACGATGAGATAGGCTGGAGGTTGTCGTTGAGCTGTTCTTGCGGCCGCAAACAACCTCGTTTTCCTCAATTTGGTTTTACTTTCGTCGCTTGAAAGTAGCGTGTAGGAAGAGGTAAGGCGTAAGAGAGTGAAGGCTCATGTAAGAAAGACGCTTTGCGAGAATGGCGATTCTGTCCCGACTTAATGAGTTCCATGGGGTCTCCATCGTTCTTGCCGTGTCGTCTCAATGGCGTGTATCTGACCCTTTCAAGTCTAGTTGCACGTCGTTGACAAAAGGGGAAAAAGTGCCTGTAAGGGTTGTGATGATACGGGAGCCAGGACCAGGAATGAGGCGGTTAGAACAAAGTAGGCGAATGGGGAGATGGAAATTGTGGCGACCAATCAGAGTGTATCATCTCAGCTTTTGTCGCAGAGATCGTTTCTTAGGCGGTAAGATAACACCAATCAAGCGCGCAGATATAGCAGCATACGAAAGAGGAAGCATTGATGTAGGGTTTCACACTGCCGCGTCTCCAGATGTATCGCAAGCATCTCTTCTTCTGGGCGTCCCATCTCGAGTGGTTCTTCGTACAGAGTGGCTCAGAGAGGAGAGTGGTGGTTTCCGATTGCCTGCCCCGTGGATGAATCGTGGCTGATAGGGTCTTTGATCATCTACAACAGCGGTATGTTTCTGATCATGGTAAATTATAAATAGTGCTTGAGTGCATCTTCATGATGTCCAACGTATGAATTTTGCGGCACACATTGCGTAGGAGTCCCAGTACAAGTATACTGTAAAAGTTCTCCGCACAACAATTAGAATTCAGTAACGCGCAGACAAAATGCCTTGCATTTGAATCTCGTTTTTGCACCGGCTTTCTTAATAAATGAAACTACCACATTTAATTGATTGCTAATGTGAAATAGACAAACAGGTTGACATTACGGTCATGAAACATGTAATAAATTTAAAGCTGATAAATATGCAGCATAAACTTAATAAGCACTTGCCTTACATGGTTCGCGTTTTTATTCATAAGATTTGAAAACACAATATGTCGTTGAAAAAGAGAAAATTTTATTCTACTAAGTTTGTAAATAGCTTGTAAACTGTCTAAATAAAGGCAGGAAGTTTCATGACCGAGAACTGGAGTTCGCTTGAGGTACACCTTCAAGAGCACATTGTGATAGCGTAACTAGGACCTTTATGCGCATCGCATTCAGCCATACTGCTAGAAAATGGGTACTTGTGTGCGTAAAATATCCTATGATATCTACTGCAAGTATAATTGCAAAGAGCCCCCTGTGCCATTGTCATTCATTTGTTGAATCATCAGAGGAGCCACTACGCATCCGTCAAATGTCACGCGAACCTGCACAGCTGCACACTTTGTAATGAATAAGCACGTTTAAACCACCCACTCGTCTTGCGATCCTACGATTGTGCTATTCAATAACACATGTGTTAAAGAGCCTCCTCCCTCTGTACATGACGTTGTCATAACGTTCATTTACGAAGAAGCTTCAAGCATTGACGCTAATACTCTATTAGAAAAGTGTTACCTGAAACCTTTTTGTGTGTGTAGTGAGTATTTTACGGTTATAGAGGAGGGCCATTGGTCCTTTATTCAATCCGTATGTACAGCACGCACATTTGAAATGACTACCATGAAACAATAAAAAGAATAAGATGCACTGGCATGGCTTAATGGTTGAACGCCGGCTTACCACGAAGAAGGCCCGGGTTTGATTCTCACTTGGGTAGAAGTTTTTTTGTGTATTTGCGTCTATATAAAGTTTTTGTTCATGAAGAACACTAATTTTTCGCTCACAACCAACGATGCTAACACCATAATTTTAATGTCTGCGAAACTAGTTCGTTAATGTCTTCGCGTAAACTTGCAGAATGATCATCCCTTGTGGTTGTAACAAATTCACGCCACAGCCTAATACGAGGCTACGCGCAAGATGCCATGGCAGGCTGCAAACTGAGAAAAGAAAAGTGGCAACAAAGAAACAGACGAGATGGCAGAATTTTCATCACCATACTTACAACTACAAAACTCAACTTTTTTTTAAAAGAAACATATCATCCTCACTTACTACTGAATTTGAGAACGAACGATTCTTTGTATTTTTTCACAAAATACAAACAAGAAACTGTCTTTGGTTAAGAAGCAGGGACATAGGCAGAAATCTTTTATGGGGGGGGGGGGGATGCTTCTTGAATTTGTGGGGTACCACTGGCTTGTGGGGTCCCAACAGCAGACATGATCTAGGACCATGAATTGCTGGATACACGACCACTTACAGAATAGAAGATCCTGGGATCTCTGCCAACGTTTTCTCATACGCGCACAGCCACAAAAGCTCTCTTGTGCTTTTTAAGGACTACCGGACTTCTCGAGCGCTTCTGAAAGAACAACGTGAGACCATGCTGTGTAGTCTCGAGCTGAACATTTATCTATCTCTTTTTTACTCTTCTTTCCTCTCTATCTTTTTTCTTTCCATTATTTTTCCTGCCCCCTCTAAGTGTAGGGTAGCCAACCGAGCCAAGCTTGGTTAACTTCCCTGCCTTTCCCTTCTCTCTGTCTCTTCCTCTTCTTCTGTTTGAAGTCTATTCTACTCTCTTTCCCTTCCCCCCAATCTCGGGAGGTGGAATAGCATTGACCGGCCGTCACACCACGGATACATCGGGGCACAGTGTAAAATATATTTTATGCCGCCTTGATAACATTGTATATACGTTCACTTGGATCTTGAAGTCTGCGGCATCCTAGCTATCCAAGAATTGGAGAAAAGCGCCACATGTTTTTTGTGTGCTTCCTCAGTGAGCAAGAATATCATGCGACATTGTTAAATGAGGCTGGTGAGCGAGAGGCCGTTGCTCTGCTAAGTTCGTGAGCTCTCGAACTAGACCATGTGCCTTCCCATTGTTTTCGGGTTCAGCGTGCTTCGTGAACCAAACCAGCAGGTTTCACAGGGCTAAGGAACGTCCCAGTAGTTAATAACTGTTGTAGGCAAGCGGCCAGTCATGCAAAGCCAGCCCGCTGCTTCAGTCTCTGTAATGATGATACAAGGCACCCCTCGCTTTTATTTTTCTTTTATAGATAATGCTATCGCCATAGTTTCAACTTTCGTGACTGAAGTGGTAATTAGAGAGGCACTCGTGACCAATGTCATATCGTGGTCTACCACTGTAGCCACATCATTTTTTCTGTTGTAGCCGGCGGCGTGCGCCTAGCTCACCTTCTCATCTGACTGTTTCTTGAGCTATTTTATACCCTACGTGTGCCCTTATTTTGGGTTTCTTTCGGAATTTCTGCAATTTATTCTTCCAGGGTGAGGAAGCGCTTTGGTTGTGCTACAAACCCCTGACTTCACTCTTGCTTGAAGGATTCTAAAAGCTTTTGTGGCTGTCAGCTAAGATGCAGTAAGCTTTTTCGAAGACAAAATTCCACAGTTACTAGAAATGGTGTTGCATAATGTGTGTTTAGAAAAAGTGTTAAATAATTGAGAGTTCTTGGTACTCCCCTATAGGAGAGCAGTAAGCTGTTCCAATTCAATTAGGTTGTCGAAAACTGAGAAAGTGCCCCAAATGCAAATTGCGACATTCCAAGAGAAAGGAATTCTTAGTATTCAAACGAAGTTGTAAGTTCCTCTTAGCATCACAAATCAGGTATATCTTGTGCTCAACCTATTGTCCATAAAATTACGCTGACATCTAGCAGCACATTTAGACAGTGTTAGTTTCTTTAATGCATCAGGCCTTTTACTGAAGGTTGTTCCTATTCGAGGGAGTTTTGTTTATATCAAGTTCACCCCATTTTTATATTGACTCATATAAAATAATGCTTGTATATATGAAAGAGAAAAAAAATTAGCTGTGACCCAGCTTGGCTAAGGCAGAATATAGGTAGCGTAAACTACGGATGGACAGACAAAAGGGCGGACCGCGGACGGACGTTGGATAGACGAACTACGAACGGCCGGACGCACAAATGATGAATGTACGGATAAAGTAAGTACAGACGAACGAAAGAATCACGGGCAGACATGTGAATGGACGAACCACAGATGGACGGACGGATGGACAAACGAATCATAGACGAACGGACGGATGATAGTTAATGAACGAATGGATGACCAAACACAGATAGATGGATGCACGGACGGACTATGGATGCACTGATGGACGGACAGATGAGCCGTAAATGGATGAACGAACCACGGATGAACGGGCAGATGGACACGCTAGCGAACGAGCAATCGCCCGTGCGTCAAACGCCAGTCCGCTTGTGACATGTCACTCCAGAAGCTTCCAAACCTTCTCCGGCGAGCGAGCTGTGCGCCGCGTGACGTCAACGCTCCTCGCTTTTGCGCAGAACTTCTCACCGTAAGCCACGTGAAACTGTTCAACGTCGGCCTGTGCATCTTGCGCTACTGTATTGTTGGAAGCTCTGCTATATTATATATAGAAGGAAGTTCTTCCATCATCGTGCCGTGGAGGATTACTTTGTGTCATTTAGCATCGACATGGCAGCCGATTGGAATAGCGGCAACGACGATGGCACGAATTCTCACGCTTACTTCACTCATGCTCTTTTGTTATATAAAGAAGGAGAAATGGTAAAGAAGAAAAAAAAGGAGGTTAGCTGGTTCAAATTATTAAACAGATGTCTGGGTTGTGACGTTCTTTTTTAAGCTAACAAGCAATGCGTCCACGTACAAGCCACACTGGCAGCGAAAAAAAAAAAAAAAGTTGATGTGTTTTATTCGATATTTCGTAAGTGAGAAGTTTACCACTTATTCTTGTAGCTAAATGATTTGTCCGACTAACGATGATAGTTGGCGCCAATTTGTGAAATTCCGAAGTCATGATACCAAAGAAATTTCAAAATAAGTCGAAAATTACTGCATGTTTGCAACAGTAGTACAAATTATTGTCGATTGCAGTTTGCAACCTGTTCTCTCTAGCTTGCGAACAGTTCGTGAACAGCAAGATAATGAAAGCAGAGTTTTCTCATGAAAATACTAAAAACCATCCCCCATGACTGAGAGCAGCAACAGCCATAAGTAATTCATCTGTAAACTATGTTGTATTGCTGTCGTAAGACTGTTATTACGAGTCCAATTCAGGTGACCGGGATATAGGTCACCGTATGAGGAATTGAAGCCAGCCAAGAGCACATAACATTGGCAGGCTTGGTAATTCAATAATACGTGCACTGGTATACCTGTATAACTATTCAGTCTTGTTATCGTCTATATTTTTATTACTGGACTTCTATGGTTGTCTTTGACATCTTTTTTCACTGTTTTGCATTGCTTTGTGCATCACCACAACAATAGCTTGCTGCTGTGCTGAAAGCAAAGTACGCGCTAAAATAACCATTACAGCTCGGTAAGCACAAGTTCTATAGGCTCGCCAAAACGGCACTCATATTATTTATCAAGCAACGAATTCAGTAAGGTCATTCAACCATTCAACCAAGCTTTGTGATCATTAGAAATCTAACATTACAAGAACCTCAAAAAACCTACAGCTGCTCTCCATGACAATTTATACTACTGCTTAAAACGTTATAGAAGGCCACTCGAAAGCATGGTCACGCTTTATCGGGCTTCAAGAGGTACTCGTGTTTAGAGCACTTACAAATTGCTTTTGAGCAACCGGTGTAGTTGGCTATCGAGTTGCTCGGTCAATGGATAGTAGAGTTGCTGGTTTTCCATTCCTTCCTCTTTTTCGGGGAAGCATGGTGAAATTTGTGGCAACCTAACGGGAAAGGTGACAGCAGTTAGCTTAAGGCTGACTGCTTGCCGTTTCTTTTCGTGACAAAGTTCGAAGTGTCACTTGTACCTTAGCCTCCAAAACGGGGGGTGCGCGGCGCGCGCGCCCGCTATCTCGGAGGCTATGCTTGTAGCTATGCCAGTGAAAGCATAAAACAACCAACTGCCCATATGCATACAGAGAACGTCTAATGGCAATTGGAGGTGTATCGACTGGTGGAATAAAGAATAAGCACGCTCCCAGAGAGAGTGAAAGAGAGAGAGAGAGAGATAATGCGCTCACACAGGGGAGTTTTCAGTATGGTATCCTAAATTAAGGATTAAGGAAACAGGTCATGAAGAGAGAAAATGAATGAAGATTACACCTACAAGAGATCGCGCACAACAGAACTATAAAGGTAATTAGCATGGTGCCTCCAGAGTAGCAGCAGCAGCATGAGAAAGTCTGTCTGCACCAGTGAAAAATATGGAAACTGGTTTATTATACGTTATCTCACGTCCTTTTGAGAAAAAAAATACACAATAATATTGCAATAAGATTTTCTATCTGTTGCAACACACGCACAAACTGACGGGCTGTGTCTGCTTGGTTATCCTGTGTTTTACGGCTCTAATTTATTAATGCCAGGAATACAAATTAGTTAAAAGGGGAAGGTGAGTGTGTGGCTCCACAGCCATTCTTGTCTGTAGGCAGGTTGGTGCCCTTTGAGCTAGTTCTGACTGCCTCTCAGAAACTTAATGAGCACGTAGTTACTACTAATCGTGTGTCTCTCGAATCTTTGCGCGATAATCAGTCATGCCAAGGTTAACATAAGAAACCCCTTTTTGAAGTTAATTGTGCCGTTTGGTTAATCGGCAATTGTTTCACGAGCATGGGCCCCAAATGCTGCTGACAGACAGTTTCACTGCACTTTAAGACGGCACGCAGGTACAGGTTTTTTGTGTTTTTCATAGCTTTTAATAGAAAGAGAGTAACGAATTTGTTTCACATCTGTCGCAGTGCGCAAAAATGTGGTGCCAAAGTTAGTGTATACAGTACACCGCATAACTTGACAACCTGATAAATGCTGAATAGAAACATCGAGTTCTGTGTTGTTTTTTATGCTTTCGAGTGGTATCAAAAAATGTAGCAATGCGAATTTATCAGATAAGAAAGGTAAAGAAAAATGGTGGAAATAAAGGCAGGGATGCTAATTGGAAAACAACAATCTGTTTAATCTGTTTTGTTAGCTTGCACTAGGGAAGGAGAAATAAAGAAGTAAGGAAGAGGGAACCGGAAAGTAAGTATCTGGTTTGCTACTCTGCACTGGGGAAGGAGGAAGGAAAGATAGATAAGGAAAAGGGAATCATTCTACGAGGCGGATTGCTCGCAGAAAGTTCAACAGTATATTCGGCACTTTTCGGCGCGAAGCTCCCTCTTTCCGACATCCAAAAATTGATTTTTCGGAAAGAGACTGGTTGTCGAGGTGTGCAAACACTGCTGACAGGGACTGTCTCTGACAGCTATACTGTGTGCACTGACACAAAATAAGTTCGATGGTTTCGTCAGTGACACAACGACGGCAGTGTATCACGCCAACTAACTCTTTGAGATGCTTTGTACACATTTGTTTAGAACACTTGGTTTTGCTGGAGACGCCGACTAGTTGCTATGAAAGAGCATTATATATTGTAATTTGGATGACCCCAATCTCTTGCCCATTAGATGTACCTCAAATGAATATGATTTTGCAGTGTTGCATTGGAGCTCTTTCCTGAAGGCACTGCGATATCTAACGTGTCATTCAACGTGCAGCTTCGCGCATGCCACTTGAAAAGTATAATTTTTCTTTGTTCGGAAAGAATATAACTGAAAACCGTTTCTAAGTGCATTTATAGCCTTGTATATAGTTTCATTTATGCAATAACAAAGCACGAATTACTTCACGTTAAATAAATATTGAGTTATATTTGAACCAAGAATAATTACTACAAAACACACAAAGCATTGCATTATAAGATGATTTTTGTGTAAATGCATTAACGAGTGACTTGAGATAACGTTGTGTAAATTTGATGCATCTAAAGAAAGTTATTCAGATGTGGCGTCTGAAAGGGCTAACATTGTATTTGCGACAATTATTTACACATAGAAAAAGGAAGATAGCAAAAATTGGGAATATAATGACCTCAGTTATGAGAACCACGGGGCGCTAGAAAGAAACAATGTCAGCCCACCAATCACGAGGCGAGCATCACCAGCTTTTCGCGCCCTGCTTTTGGCGAACTTCTATGAACGCTAGACAAGAGGCTCATGGTGGTTGCTGGTGTAATGTATCGCAAGCGTGATAAGCATCTATATACATTCTCGACGGGCCGAGCTGCCGAGCTCGGAGCCACCGCTATGCGAGCGCGCTGTACAGACGCAGGAAGGCTCCCGGAGCAGCGTGCCTTACTATCTCTCCTGTATCGGGCCAAGCCTCTCCCGGTTGCCCACTTCCCTCTTTCTTCCCTGTTCTCTCGCCAACACACATACGTGGCACATACTCTCTTCCACCAGCGGGGTGCCGTCAAGACAACGTGGCGCGCGGCGGACGTCACGCCAGAGAGACACGTCTATTCATCTCCCTTCGTACAGCCTACGTTGTCTTCTCGTCCCGCGTAATAACGAACGCGTGGGCTGTCTGAAGAGGTGGGGAGACTGTCCTGGCGTACCATGAACGATCTGGCGCTGCAGCAGCCTCACCGGCCAGCTTCACTAAGGGACGCCGATGCGGAAGGGCTGTGTTTCACCGTTCCTTTATTGACACTGCGGAAACAAGCGCGTTATCGGACCTATCTATCTGAGAGCGGCAGTGGCATAGTGTTACGTGTAAGACGGAAATTCTGGCAAGTCGCTCTACTTGGTCCTGATAAAGGTGTGTTGTTTCTTCGGGCCTCCATAATACTGGATGATTGATGCAGCTTGTGGACGACACAAATACACTTCTAATAAACTCGTAAAGCTAATTGCCGGTGAATGAAGGCTTACAGTTAGTCTACAACTGATGTCCTACGTATCAGCAGACATGTCGAGTTAAGAAATTGAATGTTAGTGTTAACTGTTGTCAGCGTTTTACCTTGTGAGTTTGTGGCGCCGTTAATGGCAAAAAATCCTCCCAAAAAGCGGCAGGAAGGCGAAGATGCAAGCTTGTAGTGAAAAAGCTATAAACAAAGAATTATGCACTCTAGCCGACGTTTCGTCGAGTAGACTTGTCTTCCTCAAGGCCAGACTTGACTTCCGCTAGGATAACGTGCATATGCTTCGTACCCTCTCTTGCTATCGGAGCAAAGAAGGGGGAGAGGAGTACACATTCACAGTTGCCCTCTCCCCCTGCTGTGCTCGGATCAGTGGAGAGAGTACGAAGCTTACACACGTTGGCGCTATGGAAGTCAGTTCTGGCCTTGAGAAAGACAAATCTTCTTGTCAGAACGTCGGCTAGAGCGCATGACCCTCTGTTAACAGATTTTCATATTCAGTGACGGTGGGTATCACGAGAGGACATTATTATTACCAATAGCAGATTCTAGATGCAGAGGAAAGCTCTGAGAGCACCACATCTGAGAGCGCGTGCATTAAAAAGTCAATGATCCAGTAATATACCGTTGAAGTTGGAAAAAGAAAGAGCTATGAACGATACTTCAATTGCGAAATTGCAACTTCAAAACATGCCTTACGGATCATACTATGTAATAAAAGAGCAACATTTAACACAGCTGAAAATCACGTCCTTTTTGTGTAAATATACTAAATGCTTGAGAAGCCTGCGAAAAGCTGCAGGGTTGATTATTTCTGTAAGCGAAATTTTCATGCAGTTTAAACAACTTGTGTTGCTCGAAATAATGCAAAATATATATGCATACCAAGTAAGGCTTGCGTGTTATTTGTAGCCTCTGTTTATATTCCCAGTTTGTTATCAAACAAGCTATGCTTATCGAGTGGGCGTAAGGGGGCAAACTTGTTTTATAACATAAAATTTTCGAGAAAAATTATCGATTGCTGTATACATAGTTCTTCAGAGCTAAACGTTAAAATTCAGAGCATGGGATAAATACCTAGCATACGTGAATTCGTAATCTTGCCACCATTCGCAACATACGCTTATAACACTACGAAACACGAAACTACAGGTGATAGCTCTTTCTCTGTCCTCTACGCTCGCTCACCGCGCCCCATGCTAGACACTATCTTTTCTTTTGTGAGCCAGGACGACTTGCCTATCGCCGGGTCGTTGTGTCGCGCAGAAGACGCTGGGCGACTTGCACGCTTACGTACATCGGCGGCGCAAGACAACTCTAAAACTCGTTACGACAGTCCACGACGACAAGTAAACTATGTTTCTGGTCATTTGGTATGGCTTTGGACTCTCGTACGGCGACGTGGCTTAAGCCAAAAAATGTCTCGCAGACTGTAGAGTGGACCATTTGTTATTATCCATCGTCTAAGCGAGGTCCATTACGAGATAGCGCGTCTCACTTCAAGTGGCCGTCGTTCACTGAAGACTAAGGTGACGCATGTTGCCCTCTTGAAGCCATTCACACGAAGGATTCAGAAATGACTCGCCCAGAGGGCTTCGTCTGAGAGAGGAGGATTGTTACGAAGAAGTGTACCTGCAAGCGGCAAAGTGAGGGAAGCTGGAGAAGAAAAGGATAACGACGACGCCGCTCCGGCGATCATCACCGTCTTTCGCTCCTCCGCTCTCATCAAACTTCCCTTTTTAACATTTCCGGATTACATAAAAATATGAACTTTCTAAAATTGAATTACGTGCTACAATATGAGTATTTTTAGGATAAACTACAGCTCATTTACAAATGCATCTGCGTGTGAAATAATTTCAAATGAATGTTGGCCGTTTTGAACATATATATTTAGTTTTGTGGCACATCTCGGTATTCCTCTGTGTTTGATCTGTATCAGATGAATTGAAGCCATGTTTGTTCGGATATAACAGATGCATCTTCAATTCACTACGTGCGCCGTGTATATTTTTTTAAAGCGGGGATATACAAAACGTCCGGATTTATTGTAGCACATACATAGTCCATCTGCATATGTAATTATCATATAAATCTTATCTTATGGTTGATAAGCATGACCACCAATCTATTTACCACCCTTCGAAACTCCCAGAAACCCCAATATCACACTGAAAAGTGTGACAGAGCGAAGGCTTTCTAATCTGTCATGCGACCTGCGCCATGAAAGCTGTGTGACAGGTTCCCGTGATTTCCCCGTTCTTACGCCTCCCTTTGCCCTCTTCGCTCGCGGATACGGTTCTTATCGGCTACGAAGACCACAGGAGAAAGCCTTAATTTTATTTTTGTACACGTGGACACACCTCCCGCTTTTGTACTCTTTTAATTTTTTTCTGTTTTATGACTTGTCTTTTTTGCTCTCTTATCAGCACCATGGTGAAAAGAAATCCCATCTGAACAGTAAAAGCGTTGAGCGAAGCTCCTTTTGCCTTTTTGTACGAGAAGAATGAAAGAGAGGCGACGAGATATCGTAAGAGGTTGGACTCTTTTGACTCCGGCTTACCGCGCAAGCCCCCCATAAAGGACGCTTCTGTCCACAGTCCCAGAGGGGGCAGATAAAAAGCATAGAAGAACGCGGTTGAAACAGACTGTGAAGATGTTTGGCCGTATTTCTGAACGGGCTGCTCCCTGTACTTTTGTCCGCTGTTGGCTCTCGCGTTTCGCGTTGTATTTACCGAGAAAAGCGTTTCGCTTTCACATACGGGTGCTTCATTCTTTTTCTCTTGTTAATTTCCGGCTTTTGGTAAATTCTAGATCCAGCTTTAAAGGCGGACACAGAATACCACACCAATTCGGTTCGCTACGGCGAAAAGAAGGGCTTATTATTTGTACAGTGACTCAACCTTCGAAGCACATTTCAAGACTACTTCCAACGTTCAATTCGTCCGTTCATTTCTGAAGTTCGATATATATTGGCATTAAATTTCAGCTTGGGGAACTGTATTTCGTATTTGTCATAAGCTTCAATCAATGCACACAGTCAAGGAACCGAGTTTTTCAAGCAGTTTCTTTCATTTCACGAAACAGGATTTTTTGAAAGTAGTGTTCTAACAGCATATTTCGTTTATTTGCCCCGGAGAACGAAAACTTGAAAATAACGATTGTTAGCGGCAGCCAGCCACACTAAAAAAATAAGAAGAAAGAAGTATATGTTTCCCTAAAAGCCTTAGGATCTTTCTATTTTTCATTTTACTTGCACTGCAATAAACTGCGACCGTTTTCGTTTTGAAATTACATAACTCACCCCTTACTTCAAAACGGTATACAGGGAATACTAACAAACAAATTGAAAACAAAAACAAACATGAACATTCTTTTTGACAACATGTCGGAGTGCGCGCGCATTCGCTTTCGTGTCTGACTGCACCCAATATTCAATAATTTCAATCACTCGGAGTTCCGGAAATTCACGCTGAGAAAAAAAAAACGAAAAAAGGGGGCCCAGGAGAAGAAATTCTTGCATTCGCCCTACAGTTCCTTCCTGTTTTCGAGGATGTGTCAATATTCTGACGCTTTTACTTGGTTCCTGCATAGTAATTTTATTGTAAACACCAACTATCCATAAGTCAATTTTCGTCGGGAGCTTGCGAAAGAAAAGCAGGGGCATTTTTCTTTTTCTCCGTAGGGGCGCTGTCATTTCGCACACGCTCCGCATAAGTTGAGTCTCGTTGTCCACATTTCTGCTACTTTTTCTGCAGCTTGTTTACGGTCATGCGTTCTAGTCAAGGTGACGCCATTTCACGCGTATAGTCAAAATACAAACGTTAACGTATTTTATTCCTCTCTCTTCGGCACAAGCGAAAAGAGTTCCGCATTTACCTCGGTAGCACCGTTCGATTTCGAAACCTGGACGTATTTCTAGAACTCTTCCTTATGGTGTTCGCTAAAGGTTTCCGCAACAACGTCATAATAAAGCAAAACACAATCATTATTCCAACACTCGAAAGCGTCTATTCAAAAAAAAAATATCTTTCTCTCCTTATCTGGCGTGGGCCCCATCTAAATTATCCTTCCGTGTTCTTAGGAAGGCCGAAAAAAAATGGAAGCATGAGCCTCTTACTTCATGTCTTCTTTTTTAACTCTAAACAAAGCGAATTCTTCAACTTCATGTCCGAGAACTAGGAGATATTCTCATCTGATTAATCACTCGTTCCCGTGTAACGTCCAGTACCTCGAAGAGTTTGCCTTAACGTCGCTTCACACTAACCTGAAAAGGTGAACTTGGTATTAGCCGTCCGAGTGCGTGCGCATACGATATCTCAATCCACTGGTTTTCTATTCTTTGTTTTTCTTATTTTGTACTCAGTCGTAGTTTCGGTGAGATAACGGATGGAAGTTCTTTGAATCGCTTTTAGGCATTTCAATGTCTTTGCATTTGCGCAGACACATTGCTATTTGCTCCCTAATTCTTTGTCTTTTATGCGTCGTGTTTTCCCACTAATTTATTGCACGGCTATAGGAACTTGATATTGCCTGTTTGGAAACTTCAAATTGATGGCTTGATTTTTTAAATAAATAATTCTATATCGGGTCATATTATCATTACCATTTACCCGCCTCCTATACATGCTTGTCGATTCTTTTAAGCATGTAGTTTTAAACAGTGAGTTGAAGTCGAAAGGGGTATCTTATTTGTTCAAGTAAGGGTAAGCTAAAGATTTCATGAAGATTAGAATCGGCCCAACACTACAAACACTTTTGTTTTCTGCTGAAGAAAACTCAAGGAAACAAAAATATTTCTTGCTAGGTGCGGCGCGGTAACCGATGAATGAGTATTAACGCATACTGCTCATTTTGCTTCCGGAAAAAAATAACAACCCTTAAATCCAATTGAGGAACATCCAAGTTAACGTCATAACACGTGGCATTATACAGGTTTATCAGCATGTGGTATCTTTTTCATTGTTCGAAATGTATTTCACATCGATCTTGCCCCGCTGTGACTACGTTCACAATATTTCGTAATATTTGTGCCCACATTTTGCAGACGTGACAGATTGGCGTCGGGGTTTAATGAAATAGATGCGTAAGCCGTGTGTTGTTGCATGGGCGTTCTTTCTCATGTTGCTTCACCCAATTTCGATAGTTTGCTATTGAATATTGTCAATACCATAATTTCAGAGAAGCGCTAGTAATGCTAATTTTAAAAATGGTGAAGCCAAAGGATATAGCTCGAAAACATCAATGAGGGATGCTGGTACCTGAGCTTCGCTTCGTTGTCTTATAATTCTGGCAACGGTTAACTTTTTCCCGTTATTAAATACACCGTTATTAAAAACGTCTTTTGTTATAAACAATGCAATCGAAGACCCATGGCATTTTTGTGCGATAATGGTAAAACAGTTGAGACTTTCCAGTGTGCTTGTGTGTTCTCGCTTCTTTTTCTCTCTCGTTTTATCTTTTTCTCTCCTTACTTTTCTGTCTCTCTTTACGCTTTCCACAATGCAGAATAGCAAACCAGATACTTGCTTCCGGTTAACCTTCCTGCTTTTCCTCATCTACTTTACACTTTCCTCTCTCTCTATTGCCATCAATTCAATATTGTCTCAATGAATGCTTGCTCTTTGAACTTAGGCCCCTAAAAGCTGCTGATCAGTATCACGAACCTGATGTAGGTAAAATACTCGTGTGAGTTGCAGCTTATGGTTCCTAAAATATTATGCTATCGTATGTATCTTCTAAACTGTTTAATAGGTGTCGCCTATCGCTTTGCTCTATTCTTCCAAGTGTGAGACGTAGGCTTGTTTTTGTGTAAGCACTTTGACTTCCTCTAAATATTTTATTTCATGAATGCGCTCAACGATTATAGTAGAACATTAAGCATAACCGAAATGGAATATAAATTATTCTGGCAGGCTTTGGAAGATCGGCGGGAAAACCTTAGGCGGACATTTGTACTCACTGTTTACAATTATAAAGCAGGCATTGAGTGAGAAAGTTACATCAAGTTACTAAGACTTGTGCCGTCAAGATGCCATCATGCACTGAAAATCTGCGATGTTTCTTTCAGAGGTAACGTCTTCAGGTATTCTTTTCTTTTTTAACGAGCCATAAGAAAATCGAATGCCATATTTATCCCCTGTCATTACGAACACTTTGAGCAAAGATCTATTTTAACGCACCTTGTGTTATTACTTTAATTCGTTTTGACTGCAACTCCCCAGCTGTGATGACCATGGGATAATTCAGGAATGTAATAAGTAAACAAATTAGCGAAAAAGTACATAAAATATTTTTGTCTTTCTCTCTCTTATTCTTCGTCCATATAACGTCACGTGCTGTTGAGTTTTTAGACAGGCAAGGGCATTGTGATTACGTAGCACCTTGAAACTTTTTAAATGTCGTTGGCCATATATGGTAACAGAGCCTTTAGTTTGAGCCATTTCGTTCGTGTTATGCATAGATCTAAGCCAAAGACTTTTTGTGTACTGTGTTTTTTTCTGTCGTCTTAGTGGATAAGTGTTTGCATGAGGCGTCTAGTCGCAGTCGAAATCTTCTGATCGTAAGTCATGTACAGATTCGGCACACGGACAGTTTAATAGTTTGGGATGTAGTTGAGTGGTGCTTTAGCTCTTTGCCTTTGCATATAGCTCTTTGCATATAGCTCTTTGACCTTTTTTGCCACCATAAGTAAACCTCAAAATAAGTAGGAACACTACCATGTATCCTCTGGATTTCCATGATAAAGTTCTTTAAACGTAAAGTTAAGGTTAAGGTTAAGGATGTTGTAGGTAGCCGGTGGTTCTCATGATTGTAGAGTATTCAGTGCTCTGAAAATGAAGTTTGGGACCAATATATTTCTAATTCTTGCGCATTTTGTCTGTAAACGTTCTTGTATTTTTGCATCTTGAATAAACTTATTTCTCATTTTGACAGTGTGTTAATACACTCTTACACAACTATAGCCATGAAAACTAAGCAGACTTTTGTAATGAATCTTTCAGCGATGGAAGAATACTGAATCAATATGTGGATATCAGTAGTTTGTTGCCCCCTTTATTTGACAGTTCCGAGGAGAACCTTGCGGTTTCGATAGCTGCATATTCATAAAAGTGTCTTTACTTTAAATCAATAAATTATAAACTCACTGCAAACCAAATTTTGAATTATTTCTGTGCCAGTAATTTACACAGCAGCTCCTTCACAATGCGACAAAGTTTTCAGGGTCACAACGCGCCTGTACGACTTTGCCAACGCCTTGTAGTGCGCAACTAAATGATTCCACTGTTTTATTTTGCTAGGCGAAAATACACTACTAAGTCACAGTGAAGTTCTACATAATGCTACATAGACTTTTACACACCTTTATTAGGCCTGGAAGACGTGGCCAAAAACAGTCACCCCCGAGGCACAGAACAGACTCAAGGGCTATGTCCACTAACGATGAAGATGAGGAACACTATGTGATGATGGTTATGTACAGGTAATGAAGGAGCATGTTGTAAATGCCCACAATATAAATAAATAGCACTGGGGTTTGTCTCCTGAAGTGGACAGGTTATAAATGCTTTGATTCGTGTCAAGTGTCCGTTATTGTGTGCCACTGTGCGCACCTCAAATTTATAAGCATTCTTTTTTTAGAGAAGCTATGGCACGGTCTAGGCAATTATCCTATTTTGCCCTCCTCTCTCTCATCCTTCTCTTTTTGTATATATTCAATGGGTCCCGCCGCGATGGTCTCGTGGCTAAAGTACTCGGCTGCTGACCCGCAGGTCGGGGGATCAAATCCCGGCTGCGGCGGCGGCATTTCCGATTGAGGCGATAATGTTGTACTCCCGTATGCTCACATTTGGGTGCATGTTAACGAACCTCAGGTAGTTGAAATTTCCGGAGCCTTCCAATACAGCGTCTCTCATAATCATATGGTGGTTTTGAGACGTTAAGCCTCACATATCAATCAATTATATTCAATTGACGCACGCTTCTCTCGCTCAGCCCTAATTCATGGCGCTAGCTCTCTGTCACCACCGTTGTGATCACTGCTGCCACAGCGTAAAGCCTGGCTGGTACGAGCGGTGGCAGCAGCCCTACGTGTCAGGTGGGCTGTGCGGCGCGGCTGCAAAAACAGCAATTACGGGGAGGATCTATTTTAATAATGGACCGGCGAAATCTCCGGGGACACACCGTGAGCTTCTCTCGCCCACGCGATGGCTGCACGCGCGGGAGGTGCTACACTGTAGTGCACGGCGCCCGACTCGCGGGCGAGGCCCGCCGGTGGCTTCTCCTAATGGCCGCCCGCCGTGCTGCATAAGAAGGCACGCTGCCGCAGCGGCTGACCGTTAATCATCCGCTGCCTGCTTTGCATGCTTCGCTCCATCGCCTTCTACTCGGCCTTTGATATATGCAGCGGCGACTGCGGCGCGCGACTTCGCTACAGATAGAGAAGCGCTGCTTCGTAGCACCCGCCAAGGTATGCCGCCAAGGCGAGGCATAAAGGCAAAAAATGAACGTATAAGCAGGTACAGCTACAACAGACCGCGCCTCGCTCATCGTCTAGATTCCCTGGGGCTACATACGCGATGTGGCTTTCCATGCCAGCGAGTCACTATGGACGTCCAAGATTCGAGGAAAAGGGAAGCTCAAGAGTGCACGCCATTGCCTCATCGGGTTTCGTAACGGGTGCCGGACTTGGGCATGACACTAAACCTGTTGCTTATAAATGGCTGCCATTTTTTTTATAAAACTACTGAATTATTGGCAGCCAGCGTTGCTTTTTCGCGCAGTTGTGCGCACGTGCTATTTTTGCCTGAAACATTTATTAGGACTATTTTTTAAGCATGTGACTGTGCCGATGTGAAACAGAAAAGACTGCAGGGACAAGAGAGATAGAGGAACGATGTAGACAGACAGGAAGGTTAAGAAAGCCAGGCTTAGTTAGATACCCTACACGTGGAGTGGGAAAAGGGAGAATTATTGATATTATAGAGAACAAAAAAAACTTGAGAAAGAATGAAAATAGAAAATGATATCAAGCACAATAATGTGTATGACATCTTGAGCTGTTCCGTAAATGGTCATGCACGAGCGTTTGATCGCACCTATCACTTTTTAAAACATAGTCCAGGTCGTTGAATCGCAATACTGAACCATGCCATCGAAGCTACTTTTCTTTCGTTTTGTTCGAAACTGCATTAATTTCTCTATTCTCCACATCAGCGGAATCTTGAAAATGAAAGAATTGTTATTTGTAGTTTTATAAGCTTAAAAATATACACAGTTCATCAAAGCTCTCTAATAGAGAGAGATAGGGAGCGAAATATACATGCTGTAGTCCGTTGAACGTGAGAAACTGCTATAGTATTGATAAAAGTTGAGAACTTTTATATCTGATGTATGTCAATCAAAAATAACACAACAGGTATGCGAACGAAATACGTTGGCATTTGAATACTAATTTGCTTTTTCAGAGTTTGCTCTCTCATAAAGCTGTTTTCTTTAATACCATGCGTGCCCTGCTCATGTATTACGCTTTGGTTTTGTTATTTTTATGCTTGTGCATTGCTAGGGCTATGTCGCTAAGGTTTCTTGTTCCTCCTGATACTAGCAGAAACTAGACACCTTAGTCACGAACCACTAGAAAAACATTGAATTTAATTTATAACTTCATCACCGAAGTGAAACCGTGGGATTCGGAGCTGATTAAAAAAGGGAGATGAGGCAGTGAAAGAGGGTTATTCTAATGGTTTGTTTTATTTTTGCCGATAAAGAGCATTGGATATTCATTGGTTCACATCTAACAACGTTGATGCGCCATACTGTCGCAAGTGATTTGTTTAACTTTGATGTCTAGCTTTCAGCGTTCATCAACCCTTCGCATCCGACATGACGACAGTGATTCCTGCTACATCTTAAATTAATGCATAGAAGAGATTAAAAACGATTGATGCTCAAATTTTCGGTGCTATAGCAGTTTCACAAATCAGTTAACTTCACTGACTAACTTCACACCAAAATTGCTTCTCGAGCTTATCCCTATGAATGCTACGTAGAGAAATGCTTCTCCGTATTCAAGGTGTAAAAAAATACCAAGGCTAGAGAAACAAGAACAAAGAGCAATCAAAATTAAACTTGACGCGACATACCTTCTTTCTTTCTTTCCTCCTTTCTTTCTTTTTTCTTTCTTTCTTTCTTTCTTTTTTCTTTCTTTCTTTCTTTCTTTTGTTTAGAGGTAACTTCCTAATGAAACAGTATCACCGATTAATGTGCCTCATGTAGCGTAAGACGGTCTTAGTGATGTCAGTAGTAGCGTCTAGATATCCTGTGAACGTAGCCTTGAGAAAATAAATGGCGCATAAGAGGTCGATTATGCGACGTCCGCCACGCGTTAATATGTCCTCCATCTTCCGTCTATATCATCATGACGGGACTTTCCCAGCTGTCCTCTCGCGATGCCTTGTGAATATATGCATGCCTCCACGGCGCGCGGGGCATGCATATATATATATATATATATATATATATATATATATATATATATATATATATATATATATATATATATATATATATATTTATATATATATCACATGAAATTGGCTGATTTAGCTGTTGACCGTGATGAATCCGCAACCTAACCTTCTGAATTTCACTAGAGTGCAATATTTTTGAAGCAGCCTTTCTAGCCACATTTCATTTTGATGCGATTCGGAGAAACATTTAGGCTTTTTAATTAGTTAAACTCACCATGGTCGCTTAGTGGCTACGGTGTTGCGCTGCCAAGTGAGATGGTGCGGGATCGATTTCCTGCTAGGAGGGTTCTCTTTTGATGTGCGCAATGTGCAAGAGCACCTGTTGCTTAGATTCACGCGCCCATCAAGTACCTCGATATGGTCAACTATATTTGAGTCCCTCCTTATAGGCAGCGTTTCATACTGAATGATAATATTTTTTGTATGCTTCACGACACGCAGAATCAAACAGGACTCTCAAAATTGTATTTTAGTATCGTTTTCACCAAGAAAGATTGGTAGTTGGTGGGCTAATAGAAATATTGCGGTTGTGGAAAGTGAATATACGTAATTTAACTTTAACTCTGGATGATATTTTGCACAAAGTTTTGCACACGTCAAAAAATATGCCACTAGATCACGCCATTTTGAAGTTTTTTCTTACTTGGTGTAACCCATATTATTACATGAAGTTCCTGGCCTAAGCATTCACGGCTAAAACGCCCACTCTGGGTGAGAGGTCTAGAATCAGGTGGCTATGAAGAGGAAGTGAAAGACAGAGAAAATGAGGAATTAGAATGGCAAAATGATAATTTTGAATGTGTACGCAAGGTCACCTTATTTTCGTTACCTGGCTTCGGGGCACAAAAAGAGCTGCATACACCGGAAAATTCAAACCTCTAACATGTACTCACAGCAGTAAATTCTGGCTTCATTTGTCAATGTCTTGTTCTTATTTTTTCGCCATCATTGTTGAAAAAAAAACTGGCAAATTCCATTATTGGTGGGAATCGGATTCATGTAAAGCAACCAGCCAGTTATTGCGTAGGTTTCATTTTTTTGCTTTGAGTAAACCGTTAGAAAGCGCATCGACGTGTGTTTGTAAATATACATACGTTGCACGCACATTATGGGCTTAGCACGAATGTCGACTACACTGGCATTTAAAGGGTCAGTCATGGTCTTACGTAACGTAAGGAGTCACGTTAGAGCACGGACATCAGTATAATCAAAACGAATTCCACTTTACTGTGCGATAATGCCAATATCATATGTACATTTATTTACCATATTCTTCTAAAGTCAAGTAATGCTTGAATATAGCTTCCTGGATTTTAGGAATATGAATGTAATATTTATTAGACTACTATAAAATTGGAGTCAACACTGACACCATAATTGACGTGAACCTGGCATAACGCCTGCGTGATAAGGGTAAATTTGTAATTATAATGTTTTATATTAAAATGAGCTATCTTGCATTGAAACCACAATTCACGTTCCCCCAACTTTATGTCTGCATGAGGCCTTTTTTTCTAAAGCAGCTTGAAGGCGTGGCGTGGCTCTGCGGTAAAGTACCTGACTGTGTCGCAAGTTGCTTGGATTTTATTTCTACTCGTGTCCTGATTCGTGTCCTATTATTTGCAATCGTTGAGTCAACGTTGCCAATGTCCCCTTTTCTTAACGTTTTCGAATGTAAATTACCGATATCTGTTCTCGTTAATCCTGGGTAGATCCCAATTGTCAATCAGCTACGACGCAAACCCGTGTCCCGCGGGTCGTGGTATGCGTATATTAGGTGTCCTTAAAGAGCCACTCACCACCCTGCATATAAAGACGAAGGGGCGATTTTCTCCTGTCCTTCATACACACGATGCATCCTCCAGTTTTTACATCTTCAGTTTTTGAATGCACGTGAATAATATCAGCACTAATTGCTAAAGCCTATGATGGTTTCGCACTTCTCGGCTGCACGCTGTTATCGCCGCTTGCGCAGTTGAGAAAACACACAAAAAAGAAGTTCAATCGGTTGATTTGCACAATAGTCATGCGAGACAAAGAACAACGGATGGGCGGCTACATGGCAAAGCAGTGCAGAAGACAAATCACATTTGATATTTTGCGCATATCAACGAATCAAGACCATGTACGCTGTAGACGTCAAGGGAACTACTGTCTACGTCACAGAAGTGCGCCAAGAAGGGCGAAAAATATCAGAAAAGAATACTGCGCTCTTTTTTTATATTTTAAGAGCCTGGTGAGTGGCCCTTTAAAGATTGCAGTACGCAAATGCTCCCCAACCTTCAGTTGAAAGTCGACACATGTGTATGTTTCATATTTTTGTGTTTAGTAAGCTTTTCGGCACTGTACCAACAATTAATCTTGAGCAGCTGACCAACTTGACCACTATACTGCTTGAACTCGTACCTTTTTTTTTATACTAGGGAGTAATGAACAGAATGGAAGAAAAAGTTCGAAGGGAAGTCAGCCAAAAAAATGCTGGAATATATTAGGACTGGCAGCAGAAATGGAGCACATGATTCTTGCTCTTGTTTAACACTCTGTCCTCTTGGATAGTTAATTGATGCCCTGCTGACGTTGTCCATGAGAAAAAGCGAATGCGTTGGGAATGATGACCACATCCCTGCTTTTGTTTTATTCATCTTTTAATTCCTTGTACTTTTTATGTCTTTATTTTTTCAGTCGAATACAGAACACGAGTTCTACTAAGGCAGTAGTGTGGTGTACCGCATTTTTGTGTGTGTTTTTTATTAAAACAGAAGGTATCCAACAAGTTGAGAAACCTTGCATTTACTAACCTCATTTATAGCTTGTTATGAGTGTCTTTTTTGAAGTCAATCTGGTGGTTTGGCAGTAACTAGATGGCATCTTTTTAAAAACTCTCACACTTATGCTGCTTCCGCTATGAACCCATAATTAATGATATGAAAAATCTCTAGCCTCAAAAACATGATAATAAGTATATTTGCCGGGTTCTTTGTGTTTAAAGGCAGAGTGAATTTTCAGTTCTTATGAAAGAAAACAAATATGAAACATTCGCTACCCGAATGAAGATGTTCCTTGTGTTCTCTAGAAATTTACCGCAGAAATAACGTTCAGCCATAAAGTCAAACAACCCTGTTTTTTCTAGCAAGTGAAGCCTGTTATAAAACACTAGTCGCAATACATGGCAGGGAGATATATTGGCATACTGAGGGGGCTACGATCAATAAGTGCCTCTGAATGGACGATTGAATCATCTGTACTCCAGCATTTTCTTTTAAGTTTGAAACAATCCTTCCAGTTTTCATAGCTCTATCTTGTTTATGGTTGGGATACTAACTCATTTTGCGATAAAACAACTGTACGTAAACGAGACTAGGGCTAATTTCGGAGCCCCGCCGCAGTGGCCTAGTGGCTAAGGTACTCGGCTGCTGGCCCGCAGGTCACGGGATCAAATCCCGGCTGCGGCGGCTGCATTCTCGTTGGAGGCGAATATGCTGTAGGCCCGTGGGCTCAGATTTGGGTGCACGTTTAAGAACCCCAGGAGGTTGAAATTTCCGCAGTCCTCCACTACGGTGTCTCTCATAATCATATGGTGAATTTGGAATGTTAAACTCTAGATATCAATCATAATGGAATTTTAAAATCTTGCTTCATGTGTTAAAACTTGTGCACAGTCATAATTTATAACTTTTTCAGTGCTTTAACAGGTAACAAAAGCTTGTAGCATGTCAATAATAGGAATGTCATGTTCAATTTAGCGTTTGATTGAACGCCTATTTTAGTTCATCACTAAAAGAAGCACTATCAACCTTTTGAAACATCTGTGCACCTCCTATAATTTAGTTCTCTTTGGTGTGACACTCATTATAGCCGAACCACGTGTTTTACGCGTTACTTTTGCCTTCTCAAGTTATTAGCGATAACATTTTAAAATGTAGGATATATTGCACGATTTTCTGATAGCATTGATTACAACTTTGTTTAATATAAGAGTGATTGTGGCATTTTAATCTGCAGAACTACAATGGTGAATTCAGGCAATGTCAACTGCTACAATTACAGGGTTGTATAGTTTTCGCAAACAGTTTTGTTTATTCAAGTATACACAGCATATGTCACTAAAGAAACGTGAAAGCGTGAGTACAGCAAGAAAAGAACGTTAATATGTGATATACACATGCTCGTCGGTGCACAATCATCCGGAAACTATCATATGCGCAGTTCACATTTTCACAGAATTGATCTGTCCTCATACAAGCTGTTATGACTGAATTTAACGTGTTTCTTGCTGCTAAATAATAATGAAAGCTGAGCACCACCATGAAAAAGTTAGGCACAGCTGAAATAAGTTTCCTGACTTTTATTATCTAATCATAATTACAAAAGAAGAAAATGCTGAATAAAGGTTGAGTGTCAGCTTGAACAATAAAACTGGTTACTTTTATGTACGAGACTCCATTTCTTAGATTGGCCTGGATTTAGTCGACCAATACTCATAGACCCTTTCAGCGTGCACCATCTATATTGGCCTTTCCCCAACGTGAGAGAATCCAATAGGTTACACACCATTGAGTTTACCGCGAAAACAAGCATGAATCAATAAGGCTATTTTCGGGCACTTAGCACGTCACTACTTGCAGTAGCATGTCCTTATACTTCGGCCCCCAATCGTCTTGCACGAGCATCATTTGAAATGTCTCCAGAGTCATCTTTCGCAAGCGCTCGAACGTGTCCACAAGTGACGCGTTGCCTTATTTCCCTATAGGACATTCATTAATACAGTTTTGTATGCTATTCGCAGTTAAACACACTTTCAGTTGATAGTTCTTGCTTGTGTATTTGTCACTTTTCAATACTGTGGCAAGGACATCACCGTTAAGTTGTATCCATAATTTAAAATATTTGTTAAATAGGGCAGTTGTAATTTTATCCAGTCTATTGCAATTTTACAAATCTGTATTACAATTTTATCAAAGAGTGAGGAAGCCCTGCAGTTAAGGTTTTATACAGCATTAGTCGACGACAGGAATACAACAGCACCTCGTTGAACTACGTTTCTTCAAGTTCATTATCAATACAGTGCACACAGAAAGTTATTCAGTGCGTAAACTTCGCACTTTCAACTGCGCATTGCAGCAGTTGGGGCGTAAGGTCGGCGAGAAGCAGTTTTCTGCAAATGTCATAGGAGTGTGGTCAATGTTAACTCTCTAAAGAAATCGTGATTTTTGCAACTACCTCCAAACTGTTGTATTAGCCATGCGCCTACATTTCTTCCCGCGTGCCCAGAAAACCTACGCAATTCGTGCGAATATTCAGCAGAATTATTTTGACCCTGCACTATCTTATCAACTTTATGACGAAGAAGCAGATGCTGGATTAAGCTATGTGTACCTGTGTTGTATCTCATTATTTAACGCAAAAAAATAAAGGAATTGGTGCGGAATTGCGTTTACAGAACACACGAGCCACCATAAGCAGTTTTCCGTTCTATAGAATGCCAGAGAGTGTGCGACGCTACAGAAGCCCTTGCAATAAAGAATGAGTCATCGAACGCTAGATAACTTCGAACAAATGAGATTTCGCGTGGTGGCCTAGCCAATAAAAAAAAAATGGAGAGAAGGAACCGCATGTTGCTTTCAGATTGAGAACAGACCTCGAATACAGAGTTCGATTTTATTAATCAGCAACTGGACAGTAGCCGTATTTTCAACTGCACTAACACATCGATATTTGGGCCCCGCAGAAGCACGTAGAATTTCGGTACAAAAGCAAAAACGAAAATCGGGGGAGGTATGGAAAATTTCCGTGTCCCTGTTTTAAGCTCCGGTCATACGTTGGCACTTCGAATAAGGTTTTTTCTTCGTTTTTTATATAAGCATAATACTACTTCTTCTCTTTTCTATGCATCTACATAAATGCAGTGATAGAAAACGGAAAATCAATGACTCGTCAAAGTCGCTTCCAGTCAATGCCATAATAAAACTGAACAAACTCCTGCCAGCGCACAAGTGGACAGCCACATCGAACATCAAATAGCTCCTCTTACTCTCATATGTGTTTTTTATTTTTTTCCTCTCTCTCACCCGCTCTTGATTTTCTTCTCGAAAAGAGCGTGCAGAGCAATCCCCGCTTCTGCAAAATGCTCTCTCCACTTCTTTCAAATAACTTGGGCCTTCCATTCCCTCGTATGCACGAAAGGACGGTGGGAGTGCCTGTCGGGGTGCACTCGAGGGGCGTTGGAGCCGTAGAGTCGTCAAAATTTAATTTGCCGCGCGTTGCGCTGGCTAGCGTTCCCGAGATTCGCTTATCATTCGATTGGTAGTTCAACGCCACTGCGAGCTGCCCGTCCCGTTACGCGTTCCATTCTGTCGTGATTTCGCGTGCGATTACTTCCTACAACCGCTCTCGGGTTCCTGCCTCTCTTTCCAGCCTCCCCCTTCCTCCCCAACTCCCGCCGACTCCACCTTCCCACTTTGCAGTACTCCCTTCCACGCTTACTAGAGCTGCCTAGCCGATTGCTTTGCAGGCACCTTGGGTCAGGGAACACTAAAAGATAGCAGCACAGACATAGGGGACAACGCATAGTGTATTGAAACGATGCACTTTTAAACGAGACTTATAAAACATAGTTTGGGGAATTTTGGCTTCGGCGCAAGCTAGTAAGCTTTGCAGCAAATGCATGAGCGCTCCATAATACTAGGGCAGAGCACCTATTGGAAAAATTGCGGCGGCTGCACGGAACTGACGGTCTATACGCACCAAAACAAAGGTGCTAATTTTGCCCAACAATTGGTATTGGGCTATCGCCAAGAAAGCTCTCGGCATGTTTCATGGCTCATGATTGTCTCGCTCGTGATGTCGTCGCTTTGACGACCACTCGCCTATCGGGGCCCCATCAACAGACTTCTGTAACTGTTTACCAATAATTTACTTTTCTCTCCATCCTTACTTCTCTATGCCTTTTAATCCCTTCTTATCCTTTCCCTTTCGAGCTACTGCTGAGGTGTCGAACTTTGATGTAGACAGTTGCGGGGCTCGATTTCCTTTTTATCATTCCGAGTAAAATAACTCCCCGTGTCGTAAACCGATCGTTAGCGCTAATCCTTATTGTTAACCATTGTGTGGTTATTCTACAAAAACACGAATACAAATAACTCACACAAACGTCTTTTCCTGTTCCTCGTACTGTTGAAAATTACTGGTCTTTACGAAACCAGTGTTTCCTTACCTTTTTCTTGAGTTGTTCGCAATCCGTATAATAAGCTGGACCTGAATCAACAAACATTTTCCTTGATTATATAATACTTGGTTGTCCTTGACTGCAAATCTTTTCTTGAATACTGCGAAAATGTTACATGACAGGGCCACGCACACAGAGGTTTACACGCACGCGCTCACATTTGCAGTATGCAAAGGAATCCAAGTAAATGTGAAGTTTTGTTTGTTCTTGAAAGCCGCCCCACAATACTGCCTATCCGTGCGTGCACTTATTGAATGACGAAAGTAAAAAAAAAGAGAAAATATTGCCATGACGCTGGTGACAGTAAAGTATATACGCGAGCGTACTGCCCATCTAAGAACGCTTCTCATATGCACACCGCCGCATGTGGTTCTCTTCGTACCTGCCCTGCTTCAGTGTGTCGAGTGGGGAAGCAAGCTTACCGGTGACAGGCGCTATCTCGCCGGCACGAGGCGGTTCTTTCCCTGCACGCTTTCAAACTGCCGCTTACGCTCGCAGTATAGACAAGGAGGCACGCTGCTCCCCTCGAGAAGCTTTGAGCATCCCGCGGGCGCGCGACTGATCCCAGCGCAGCAGTTACTTTCTCCCTGCGCGGCTGCCTGGGGTCGGGACGAGAGACATAGAGAGGCTCTTCGTCAGAGTTCTACCCAGTGGTTGCAATTCTCTTTTATATCTCTTGTTTTTTCGTATATCTTCGGTGTATAATGTTTTCTACAAAGCCCGCGCGTCTTCCCCAACACATTGCGTTTCCATGTTTCTTTTCGTTTTAGCGTTTCAATTCTGCGGAAAGTATTTTTTTAAACGCCCGCCAGGAGACGTGAGTGTAATTCGGTCTTTGGGGGAGGCCGAAAAGTAAACATCTGGCTTGCCAGCTTGCTGCCTTCTTGTCTTGCTGCTCGCTAAATTTTTTTACGGCCACGTTTGCTGGTGCACGTGTCATAGAAAACACTACGAAAGAAAAAAATAAAGCTGTAACGTCAGCGTTAGGGATGCGGAAGAAGTGGAGGAAGTAAACATGGTGCTCACAACAGCGGGAGTCATCGCACTTCACTCGCCTCGTTTGTATTTTGGCGCTTTTCTGTTAACACAGGTCGATTGCCCCGACGGATCCCCAGGAATGTACTTACCCTTTATGGGTCGGTGTTTGTCAAGAGCCTCCAGTCAGAGGCTGCTGCTCCAACGGGAGTGAAGTAGAAGGCAACAAGCGCGAATCAAGTACTTCTTGCCAGCAGCCGCGGAAGAGCACGCCAGGAATTCTGTTTGAAGAATGGTTAGAGAAGCGCATGCTGATTGTGATTACTGATGAGAAAATCATGACTGCTCGCTTAGGTTTCACATAAAAACTGCTTGTTCAAACAGTAGCACTACTTACATGACTAAATTTAGTGAGACGAACTAAGGCTAACTGCCCTTGGAGAGCAGATTACTAATAATTGCCTGTTGTAAAAACAAAGTATACAAGAGAAAGCTACTTAAAGAGATTCGCGGCATGGTAATAATGCTGAAAACAAACAGGAAGGCATGTAATGTGAATCGAAGAAGAGAGAGAGAAATGTTTTATTTAGAAAAAGGAGGTGTTACCCTGCTTCTCGCCTGATATGCTACTTCAACCTCTGGGTGATGATTGTGATATAAACACTGAAAATTACATAACATAAACCGCTGCACACACATAGTTTGCACTGTTTACACCGTTTCATTAAATACCGTGGTTCGCGAGAAATTGAACAGCGCTTTCGTTGTGTGCAACGCACAGACGGGGCTTTGCCATAGTATGAAATGGAAGCAGATAACTTGCCGCAGCAGTCTGGAAATCTTACCAAGCAAAGAGTATTGATGCACTCGAATCAATTTAGAATCGTGCCGCAAAATTCGTTTCTTCTTCATATTCATAGAGCATCAGCCCCCGTCAAAGTTTTGCGTGGCTCCGTAAGCTTGCTTTTAATTGTTTTATTTCGAAAATCTGCCCCTAGTCATAATAACTTAGATTAAAAATAGACGGGCACAATTGCTTCGTGTATAAAGTACTAAACAACGGTGGTGAGGTACGAGAATCTAGTGGCCAAAGTCGGGTGCTCGGCCAGGCCTCAGGCCTGGATATGTTGTCTTTACCTTGACTCACTGACATTATACCTTGCAATGCCTGTCAAATCAGGTTTAGTACCGGTGCCAAACACTCAATTTAGACTTGCTTGGCACTATAAAGGAAAGGAAATGAAGACGGTGCTGTATATGGCACCGTCTTCACTTCCTTTCGAAAGAGAGAGCCAAGTAAAGGTCACGTGAAAGGCAGAGAGGTTCGTCTGAAGTAAGATATCTAGAATGCTAACTTGCACTGGAGAAGGGGTAAGAGGAGACAGAAATGTAAGAAACAAAAGAATCAGAAAGCTAAAAAAAAACAGGAAAGGCTCCACAAAACTTTCGCGGATAAATTCATCACAACGCAGACCTGAAATTTTCCCTTTCTTGTAAGAACAAAATGCCAAATAAACGTTCTGTCTATTTGGCTGTTTATTATAAGATACCTATAGATTTGATATCGTTTGTGGAGCGCAGAACGTACTTTTATTCAAGGTTGCAAACATCATTTTCTGATTCATACGGAACTGCTTACTGTCTGGAGGAAAGTGCAATTGAGAATGCGGAACATAATATGCCTAAAAGAAGATAATACTGAGCTTATCTCATAGAAAGTAGTTTGTATAAGAAAGACCAAATAAAGGCTACACCAAACAAAAATGGGGGGGGGGGGGGGGCAGAGAGGGACATTATTTTGAGATTGACGAAGGGCGCAGAATTACGGAGGCAGGGGGCATTTCCTTAAAGATGGGGAACGTAGATGTTCAACAAACTGAAATAAAAGAAATCTAGTCATGACCAGAATGAGAATCTTCATGGGCAAGTATACAATTTGCTAGAGAAAGGATAAACAAGGTGAAAGAGAGTTGCTTTCATTTTTTCACTTCCCTGATTCGCAAGCCTCGTTGAAACTCAAAAATAAGAAACACCAACATTGGCGTGCACCATCCATGCAATGTTGAAGATACAGTCACCAATAAAATACGAATAAAATAAATAAAATACGCGCAGTGCACCAAGGACACAATGTTGGATGCATGCCATTACACAGGAGATGCAATCATGGCAGACTACTTGAACACAGTGATATCTGAAGAGGCCCTGCGATCGTCGGAAGAAACTTAAAGAAAAGTACGAGAGGCTGCGTCAGATGCCGGAAAGTAAGAATCCTGACAAAAAAGTGAATGAAACAACGTAGGTCACCTATTCGTCTTTCTTGCCCCCGGTTCTAACGTATCGTTTCGCTGGATATAGCTGCATCTGTTATTTTCTGCCTCAGGTGATTTTCTATTTCGGAACTCCGTTCACGTACCCGGAGCTCATTCGGAAAACATACCCCGGTACTCTTCTTCGAAGAGAAGGGTCAGATGACCACGAACCCTCGGAAACGTACGATGCATCCTTCGTCAGCTGCCGGAATGTACATACTAAGCACAGTGCTGCGCAGGCAATCGTCCAGCGTCTCCAGAAGATGACGGCGGAATTTGTGAGTGAGAGAAGTAAGAAATTGCAGTGCAAATTCCTCAATAAATTTATTCAATCTCGCAAGCAACAATTTTTCCGTTAGCTAAAATTCATTATGGTTTCCAAGTGAGACAATTGTGAAGCGTTGGAGATAAGAATCAAAGAAGGATAACAGAAAGAGGATGTTGTTTTGTGCTTCGGTTGTCCACAGCCAGAAAAATGCCCCCACCTCCCCAAAGGGAATTGTGAGGAATTGCGAATGCATTTCTTGTACCGAGAGAGAGTACTCTTGCCGTCAGGCATTCGTCTTCACCAACTTCTGCCATCGCCTTGAGAGGCGCCCAGTAAGCGAACGGTCATGATAGAGGAGATAGTGGACGGGAGAGTTGGGTACCAGCGTTTCGGCTCGGCGTTTGCGTTTCACGGGGGCGTCTTGAGCACACATTTCGGATATGTTCATGAGAAGCGCCCAGCCAGCGAACAATCAAGAGGGAGGTGATCAAGAGGAGAGAGAGTGATCGGCGAGAGAAGGAGTGGTGAAGCACTGAACCTACCCGCTCCTGCACTCTCGCAACACATTATACGGTCGGTAGGGGTGAGTAAAGCGCCCGCGCCCTCAGCTGTGGCTATGGGAGAGGGAGTGAGAGCGGAAAAATGACACCTACGGGCACGCGGCCACCACCGGGCACAATGCTGGATGACTGACATAGCCAGACTAAAAAATGCGTCAGCATTTAGGGAGGGGCAACCGTCCGCTGGGTTGGGGGTGCATTTCTACATATCAGCCAAGTAAATGGTTTCACGAGTCACTGTTGCCTTTTTCTTCCTTTCACATGGTTGGTTTTTGCACTGCAACGACAGTCACATTTGTTGAACAGAATAATCAGCGATTTTTGAAATTCTTACACAGACAACCATGAGAACTCAATAATATATATATATATATATATATATATATATATATATATATATATATATACATACACCAGCCTTTCAGGCCATGAGCTATGTGTAACGCTGTAGCTTCATCGGCAGAAGTTTTGTCATCTTGGACCATTTTACGGCTTTTATATAAACATTGAAGTACAAATGAAAGGGGGTGAGTTGGAAGCTACCCGCCGTTCAGTAGCGCAGAACGGATGAAACGCAAATTGAGATGACGGTACAAGCGCCAGTTTAACGACTGAAAAATTTCATTTGAGTAAATAAATAAATGTGCAAAAGAGTGGCTACTTGGGCTCGTTGGTAATGCATTTTTGAGAGAAACACACTTTATTAGTGCACAGAGAACGCTTTAGGAAAAAGAAAGATAGAACAGAGCACAGATAGGGTTTGCTTTGTCCTATCTGTCTTCTTAAAAACGTTCCCTGCACACTAAGAAAGTGTATTTTTTTTAAACATTATTGTGATAGACTTTATGAATTACTGGGAATATCTTTAGCAAGGACACTCCTATGAAGAGAAGATTAAACGGTATTTCGTTGTTCGCGACACAGCGAGAAACACCGGAATAAAATAAATGAAAAATCCTGGCCTAATAATTAAATGACGCTGTCTCCAGGTTAGTGTCAGTGAAACATCATGGTTTTCGGGCAGTATACATTCACCCAAAAGAATGAATTAAAATAGAGATTGGTAATGAGCGTTATTGTGACACGTAAATGTTGAAAGCACTTTTATTGTTAAGTATTTTTTGCGCCCATGTGGAAGGGGCGATATTCCAGGCATGCAGGGGCTCCAATTTAACACATGCACGGTTCAATCTGAGCGTTTTAATTGTTTAGCCAGAGAACGCATATATCAAGAGTAATGTCTGATTAACAACAAGAAGTCAAGTGACACGCTTTATATTCACAGTTTGCGGTGAAAATTTGCCTGCTGCAGCGGCTGTGGGATCAATGAATATCGATTGCTTTCTGCGTGTTGCTGGGCACAAGCAGGCGCTTATTTGCTTTGAGGCAGGCCAGCTCTCGTACGGCGGGTTTGTTGGCACGAACTCTTCTGGAAAATGATCTTCGTTTATGCACATCACTAGATGGCTTCGCTTTAGCGAATTTGTCCAAAAAGGCTTTGCAATCTGGCCCGAACTTCTGGTTTGATTTTGACGGACGGGACAATTTTTCCTGTAGACATACTCCTTATTTTTTTTTCGCTCTTCGAGCCAAGCCTGTAAATTTCGAAGCAAAACTGCGATTCGGCCTAGTTGGAACATATTGACCTTGAAATTTTCGCGCAAGCACACAGGAACACAAAAAGAAAGACAAACAGGCGCAATCTAATGACTGGTTTATTTTTCGAAAAACATTAACTTTCACTTTATACCCCTTGGATCTGCGCTCTCTGGTCACCAAAAAAAAAAAAAACATATGCACTGCGCACATATACCAAATAACGATAACAAGTTCATCGATTAACAGACACGGGCGAAATTTATTTCTCCAGTAAGGCTACTTAAGGCTGGCTAACACGTTTGTCCTTCTGCTTGTCTATAAGATAAACCTACATGTGTGCGCAGCACATTTTTTTTTTTTTGGTGAGGAAAGAGCGCAAATCCGAGGGGTATAAAGTGAATGTATTTCGAAAAATAAACCAATTGTTAGATTGCGCCCACTTGTCTTTCTTTCTGTGCCCCTGTGGGCTTGGGAAAATATTTCAAGATGCAAAATTTGAATTTCGCTGAAACCTTGAATGGTTTGTAAGGTGGTGTTCCGAACAAAAAAGAAAAGACCAAGAAAAGAGCCACGATATTCATGAAAGCCCATCCACTTCTTGGTTGCTTTTTTGCCACTGTCATAAGATTACTATACGTGTCACTGAGTTTTCTGTATGTTTGTAAAATTCACGTTTCTGTGTCGCAGCTCATGAACGAGACTCCTATCGAATAGGCACTTGCAAGGACACGCCAAAACTTGGATGATATCATGGAGACTATTTAAAAGAGTGATGAATTCGTCTCACAGATTAATTTTTAATGAGCACCCAAATCGAACATGTCACGTGATTGCTTTTCTTTTCTTATAAAAAGTACCACAAATATGACGCGTGTGTTTTTTTTCATTGAATTCAACATCATGCTTGATGTCACGGTGAGCTCCGCCACAGACCTCTCCCTGCAATGGAACGACCTTGCTTCAAAGGTTGCAGCAATCCGAGTAGCGAGGGCTTGACACAAGAGAATAAAAAGGATGTTTGCGAATGAAAAGAAAAACAAGATAAAGAAAACGTTAGATAAACGAACGAAACAAGAAAAGCCTCTCAATTTTCAATCAGGTCCACAGCTTTATCTATATCCCAGTTCCATTGACATGCAGCCAGATTGCTACCGACAAGCGCTTTTGCAAGTAATCCTGGATGCTTTTGGTGAAGCACGTTGAATTTTTTAGAGCGCTGAACAATAGTACGAGGAGCAATTCATATTATCTCTAAGTGGCCTTGTAAAGTTGCTTTATGGTAGCGTTTGCTTGAAGATCGCTAATTTCGCTTTATGGTAAGTTTGCTTGAATGTATACCTATGAACAACGTCATATCACTATAGTTAAATTTTTTAGCGCACTACTCCCTCATTTCGCACGCCCCGCGTGTAGGTTAGCAAACTGTACTTTGTCTAGTTCACGCCCTACCTTTCTCATATTTTTTCTCTCTCGTGACCGTGCTACATGTAATGAAACCAAGAAACTCATTCATTGATGGAACCTTTTTTTTTGAAAAGCTAAGTATTGTACAACCGCAGAAGAAAGATCTTTCTTAAATTAGGCGTTTATTAATGGGTGTCAACTGTGCATCACAGTTAATGTCACTCCTAGCAGTCTCATTAAGATGTAAAATTGATTTGCGGAAGCTTCAGCGATTACAGTCTGTTTACCACAGTAAATCTTATTTTGTCTCCTTGTTCATGGTACAGACATCACTAGACTAATTTCTGTTTGTTTATCGTCTCGATTAAGCTGTGAGACTTACCCATAAATAAGAAAAAGTAGCATCGTTTTTTAAAGAAATATTGTGGTTTGGACGAGCTTTGTTATAATTTATCCTTAGTTTTCGCAATTCATGTGGAGTGCAACCATCCTCTAAATTTATAGTGGTAAGTTTCTCACATAATTAGGGACTTTCTTTGGATTGTATCATTTGCAATTGAGCCCGCACAATTCTCCATCAATGTTGAATGAACCGCTTGGTAAGAAGAAACCAAGAGACAGAATAGCCAATGCTAGTTTTTTTTACCGCAATGGAGCTGTAGTTATGGTGATCGTCTGGTGATTGAATGGTTGCCGGACTGAATACCGGGCTGCAGACGTCAGATATGAATGGAGTCAAAATGATAGAGGTGTATGCACTGAGCCATGTCAGAGCTCGTTAAAGAACACCAGATGATCCAAATTTCCGGAGGCCTGTACTACGGCGTCCTTTGTAATCATATATTGTGGCTTTGGGTTATTATTACTGCTCAACGCTAGTTTCTCTGCCTAGTTGCTAAGCTATAAAAGATGATTTAGATGTGGTCACTGACAAGGTCAAGCTCAGGAAACACAGGGACCTTTTGTGACCCATCGGGTTCCATGTTCACAATGATTATGAACGGGTACCGTGTGTCATTGGCCACGACACCAACTGCGAGGGCGTGTCCTGACTACATGCCCGCCACTAGTTGAAGAGGGAACTCGTATGGATCCCGAATTGTCTGTCTTTTTTTTCACCTAGGCTTGGTCAGGGACCACATCTACATCCTTATCATAGTACATGACCAGACAAACTTTCGCCGAACTCTTGTCCAAGCAATTAGGTTCCTTCATTACCATTGCTGAAGTGCTCACTTATTCAAGCGAACTTGTTTTGAGCTGGATAATTTCCTGGATGAGTTTTTGTGCGCGAAAAACCCGGCACTGGTGCTTGAATTTTTTCATAAATGCAACACTCAGAGGTGTGCCGGTGACACTCGCATTTGCATGCGCTGTATTCCGATTTATTAAATGTGGTAACTGTAATGGCTCACACACTGCCTCATCAAAAGACTGCCCTCGAATTAAGAAGGAGCGCGCGGCGCTTAAGCAAATGGTCACAGACAATTCGACCCACAGGCATGCTGCCGAAACAGTCCGGTGTCGGCAGTGGCGTCGGGGCCATCGTTCGACCTCAAAGACTGCGCATGCTCGAAACGACAGTGCCACCTCTACTGCCGCACTATTAAGTCAAGCTGCAACAGGACCGATAAATTCAAAGAAGACTTCAGAGAGGACTATCTCTATAGAGCAATGGCCTATTCTTCCAAGTCATCCACTAACCATAGAAAGTCCGCAGACCACGCCCACTCAGGGGTCTTCACCAACCGCTGATGACACACATAAGAAGGATGGCAAAGTCACAACTATGCTTCGTTCTCTCATGGATGCCATCCGGGAGATCTTGTTGGACAGGAGGACAACGTCTGCTCGAAGCGCTCTCAAAGTACTGGACGCCTTACGCCCAGTACTTGAATCGCTCGAGTAGAAATATGGCTAACGATCACCATCATTTCTAAGAAGTCAAGGAAGCATCCACCAATCAGTGCAACTCCAGTGGACTAAAACCGCGTCTTTTCGGACTTTCGCCAATTAGTATGCGTCATTATGTTGCAAGTCATCAGCATTTGTGAACCCAATGTGTGTGCGACCTCTTCTTTATATCATTTTTTTCGATCTTTCAAACTCCCTCACCCTATCTTCAGTGTAGGGTAGCATACCGGTCGTTCCAGACTGGTTAACATCCCTGCCTTTTCTTTCCCTTATGTTCCTCCTCCCCAAATTTTAATTTCTCTCAATCGTGGTTTTGTCGGCCATCAGCGCTTTCTAGTGTGTCAATGTTATCTTTTCTCGAGGACACGTGTAATTTTACGTTGCCACATTTTATTGTTGTCTGACTATGAACGCGTGCCCGGTGTCATTAGCCACGATACTAACAGCGTAGGTGCGCTCTCACGCCACGCCCACCACCATTCAGAGCCATTTCACTCCCGCCAGAGATGGAAAGGGTTTACGAAAGAAAGAAACCAAAAAAGAAATAAAGGAATAAACAAAAAAAAGTAGACAAGAAAGAGAGAAAGAAAGCAGTACGCAAGGCATGCATGCTCCAAGCTTGGCTTGCAGCCATTATTTCTAATGAGACAAGCACTTCCGAGTATCTTTTTCATTTTTTCTCGTTACTTTGTAGAATGTTTTACTATGCCATCATGTATCAGCTAACAATATTAGGCTTAGTTCTTTTCAGAATGAACGCACCTACGTTATCGCCATCTACGTGTAGTGTAACTCTTTACCCATTGCTTGATGTGATTCACGGAAGGGTGATATCAGGCTTTCAAATAGTTATTCTAATTACATCGTACTAACTCATCACGCACCGTAGTCACGAGACACCTATTATGCCTATTCGTGCAGAGCTACCCAGAGACATTCTTCCGCAACCGAACCGCACGAACGTCGTTCAATAAAGCTATCTGCGTAACGAAACGAGCGCCCTTCGGTAGACGTGATCTGAACGCGTCTTGTAATCACAGCAAAGCTCTTAGTACTTTGAACCGGGATGCATAGGTAGTCCGGGAAAGGGGGAGGGGACGAGATGAGAAGCCGCTCCTAATTGGTACGGACAACGACCATTCCTTCGCAGCGCTAACTAATTCACGTTTCTGAAACAGATCTGCACTCGTTGCAGAACTTACTATTGAAAGAAAGTATGGTAACAAGAAGATCTGAATGTTCGAAGTAAAGCTGTACCGTACAGATCTGCGCGCTCGTGCTCGCACGCACTCCTGCAGATCTGGAACCCTAATGGCGAACTTCGGGAGTGGTTTTATTGGGGGAGAGGGGTGGTGGCTAGTCACCGTAGCGTAAGCGGAGCAAGACCCGAAGAGACGATGACGCGGAGGACGCCTATGGCAGTGATCACGTACGCCGACTTTTACGTCCATAATTTCGGCCGTGCAGCGAGGCGGGGGAGCTTCTCTCGATGGCACCGAGAAACTTATAGGTTTTACGGCGCCTTCATAATTCTGCCATCGTGCACCCGGGCAAAAAAACGTGTATGCCTCGGCAGATACGCGTTCTTCCTCGTCGAACTCTGGTTCTGTTTGATTCGTTCCCTTCGTGACGCCGTATAGCGGCACGGCTCAGTGCACGCTTCTTCCGTACCCGTTGCTACAGAGAGTATTGGCACCGCAAAAGAACGGCGAGAACCGTAAACCCCGGGGGTCTTGTTGCCGAAGCTTCGCGGGGTTCAAAGAACGACCGCCTCGGCGGCGATCCCGAAGCGCCAGCGACACAGACAGTGAGTGCTCCCTACACGATCCCGAGTAGTTACGCGCCGATGCCAATGACGTTTTTCGAGTTTTATCTTTGTGCTGTTCTACGCTGGCGTTGCTACCCCAACGATGCCCCAGAACTCTCCGGGAGTTGTCATAATCGAATCGGAAAAAGGCATTTTACGCGCACTTGATTCACGGACAGCTCGCAGATGGGGGTGGAAGGAGCAAGTGGTGCTTTTCCTGGAGGCACCACTCCCGCTGAGACCAGACGGCCACGGTTCGTACAGTCATGCACTTTGTCCTGCTACCTCCTGGCTCTTTACCTACCTGGCAGTTTAGTTTACACACATACAGCATTAATGGCCAAAAAGAAAAAACGGCGGGAAATGGAGGAACCTCGTCAGTGTTCCTGTGTGTTGTGAACGTTGTTCGGCCCTGTTTATGGCATCATATTCACAGACCTTTAGTGCCATGCGAAGGCCTGCCGAATGGTTGGCGCCCTCAAAGCGTGATAGAGTGCAAGCTGCCACTGTGAACTGTCTAATTTGAAGCACTATCCGAGCGTTACGTAAGAACGTTACTTACAGCAGCTAACCGTTTACGTTCGTGGCCAAAGAGACGCGTCTGAAGTGAAAGCAGTAAAGGTCTCTTTTCAGATACGTACCAGACTGTTTCTCTCGGAAGTAGTCAAATTCATCGATGTTAAGTACAATAAAAGAAGTAATGTTTCGTTTCCCTTGAAGAGCCATAAAAGAGAAAGTAAAAAAGAAAGAGAAATGTATAAACGAGAAAAGCTTATGATAGAGAGAGTTATGGTGGAAAAGGAAGCGTGAGGTAGTTGATTACAATACCCTCCATTGGTCTCCTTAAAATTGAGGAACGGAAAAGACAATGCGGGGTACATCGCGATACTATTTATCAACTTGTAAAAAAATCGGTGAGTTTCATAGTCCTAGATTGCAATAAAACATATGACAAAGCAGTCACTCTGGCGTTAATAAGCAGGCCGCCATAACATTGTTGCATTTTAAAGTGCACAAACACAGCGACAAAGAAAGTCGTCATATGGTAGCTCACGCTACATTACTGTCGAAATTCGACGTTTTACCTAAATTGGCGTCACAGGTTCAATAGCTGATGCATGCCGAACACTAATTAAAATAAAGGGCTATACCGATTCTATATGAATAGCATCCTAATAACAATCAATCATGAAAAACAGAGGCTACAGCATGAGTTTCGGGGCCTTTAATTTTGAATGGGCACACGTACTGCAAGGAAAGAGCCGGTGAACAATAGTGTCGTAATGATGACTGCTGACACACACACGCACACACACACACACACACACACACACACACACACACACACACACGCACACACGCACACACACACACACGAGGGCGAGTTAGAGTGCACGTACGCACACACATTACACTCAGTCGCAGTATGCCTTAATTTCGTTAGAAAACTTGTATAACATCTTCTTTTTTCTAACTTGAAAGTTTTCTTTTTTTGAAGAAATCTGCCAAAAAGGTTTTCATGTTATAGCACGTCATAGCGCAGGTTTTTTTATATACTGAGTGAACCCCCTTCTGCTTTTATTTTATTGCGATAGCAATTATATGGACACTGTTCGCTGGATTTCACTGCCGGTGTCGGCGTGGGCGTCGACATTGATGTCATGCACCATATATGTATATATATATATATATATATATATATATATATATATATATATATATATATATGAAAACGCAAGGAAGAAAAAAAATCCCAGAAAGAAGACTCCGGGCGCGCGGAATTGAACGTGGGACCTCCGCGTTACGTATGCGAGACGTGAACCACTGAGCCACCGAGAAGTACCTCCTTCAATGTTCAAAAGGCAAGCTATTCACATCTATCACTTACCGCTGTTGGCCGGCATCTCGGGGGGGGGGGGAGCTATCGTGTTTTCAGCATTTTCACCAAGAGGGCGCAGTGAGCACGCGGCGGCTCTCATCTCTCACGCGTACTTTGGCCCGCGTAAGAATAAGGGGATGTACGCTCGATCGCGCGCCCTTATCTTGCAGTGGGAAGAATCATACTTCTTGGCTAGCCTTTGAGTTTCGTTGGAGTGATTATGTTGTAGTTACCGGGTGCACAAAGGTCACTGCAATCGTCGCACAGCCGCTGTTTGCGAGAAGGGTGCGTTTTTCAGACAGAGCAAATTAACAACTGAGACTCTTATTCACGTTAATCCGTACCTGTGAGTAGCCCCGCCGCGGTGGTCTAGTGGCTAAGGTACTCGGCTGCTGACCCGCAGGGCGCGGGTTCGAATCCCGGCTGCGGTGGCTGCATTTCCGATGGAGGCGGAAATGTTGTAGGCCCGTGTGCTCAGATTTGGGTGCACGTTAAAGAACCCCAGGTGGTCGAAATTTCCGAAGCCCTCCACTACGGCGTCTCTCATAACCATATGGTGGTTTTGGGACGTTAAACCCCACATATCAATCAATCAATCAACCGTACCTGTGAGTACGTTTCGTGCGTCCTTTGTGCGTGAGAAACGCGGGGCACGCTTCGATCTGCTTGCCATTCTGCGGGTGACCTTCTAATTTGTTGCTATCGCGTTCAATGCTTTGCCTTTGCGGCAAAGCTGTGCCTGTTTTCTTGACAACTCAGTCGTGGCGTCCAACACAAGCAAAGAAAACCAGGCAAGGTTGCCTGCTTCTCGAGAGAAATTTGTGAATCGCTGTCGCGATCCCAATTGCAATGTCACCGTTAAATAGAGAAGCATGACCTGCTTTTAGTTTTGGCTTCATGTCAAACAGGGTGTCCAGTGGTTTTGACAAGCAAGATGAACAGCAACGCAAATCGTTTTGTTCTCCTGTCATGGTTCGTGTTATACCACTCGCAGTTCACGTCAACTGCTTAGAGAAACTGGCTTTCATTCTGTGCTATCACGAATACTAACAGACACCAGCAGCTAAGTTTGAGGGGAAATTTTAAACACGTAAGCATCACCAGAAAAAAGACAAAGCATGTGTAATGGGCATCACTCGCAACTGATTTTAATCGCAGAAGAACAGCAGAAAATATATCTACCAGCCCACATAGGCGCAAACAGTGCTCCTCCACCTAATCGCAACACATGCAACACGAGAGCAATATAAAGTTATTTTCTTATCCACAAAGAAGTGCTAAATTAGAACTAAAATGCGCGCAGAGCCGCGGACATGTCAGTTATCTTGTTTGCTTTTGCTTTTTTTTAAATCCAAAAAGCATCCATTATTTTCCCGGGTCAGATCATCTGAGCTTTTGGTACGAACAGAAACCTTGGAAAACCTCGCTAGAAAATTCTTTGTAGTCATACATAGAGCACAGAGGTCAGTTTTCTCTTCAATTAAGAAAACCAGTAAAGAAGCATCCAAAGCGCATGCTAGATAATAAGACGCCTGTTAATAATGAGGTCACCTTCCCATGCTTGTGTTCCCTGCAGGAATTAGGTTGCACCTGTTTTTCATTTCACACGAAGGCTTCTAATGACGTCAAACGGCCCTTCTTTTTTTTCCTGTGTTCGTTTGCCACTTACGTATTTAACAGGGCATCTATTTACCAACTCATTCATGTCATTCTAAGACTGACATGGGCAGACCACAGAAATTATAGACACAGGAAGAATAGCGTCAATGCAATGCTCGACGAAAGTAGCGAGTTCGTCTTGCTGAAAATGCTGACGGAACGACTTGCGGTGCACCAGAGAGACCTCAAAGCGATTTGCATTAGCGCTATACTCTAAATTGATGATAAAAAATACTCCCCTCTTCCTCCCCTACATCAGCACGTGTGATGCTTCACACATCTTCGATGGTCCTTAAAGTTCACAGCGCAGGATGGCAGCCGTTTTATTTAATGATTCGCGGCAATTCTAGCTTAGATTTTTTTGCAGTTAAGAATCTCGAACCCCGGCCACCATGTAAGATACGAGCCGTGGCACCGGCTTTACTGAGTCAGTTAATAATATCTAATTGTACCTTAGAAAACACGCATAGCCAAGAGTCTGGTCTGAAAATGTAGGCATGGCTGATTAAAAAAGCCAGTGCAAGCATTGTAAATCGCAATTTCAAGGTAGCCTACACTATTTCTCTCGCTAGGGGAGGGAGGGGGGGTCAAAATGCACGTATACATTTACTATAAGTGTATGAGTATCATAACAAGAGAGACGTTACTTAATGACAAGTCTCAGCAGAGCATGGTGCAATGACTAGTTTGTAGATGCTGTCGAGCTAGTTGGTGTATAACTGTATAGTACATTGTTGGCGCAAAACTTTAAGGACGACGAAAAAAGAGACATTGACTTGTTGTTTCTTCGCTCGTCGTCTTTCAAGTCTTGCGTTCATGATGTTCTACGCAGCAGTTATAACGCTTGTTAAAATGAGTGCGTTCACTGCGTTTCTACGGATGACAGTATATTGTCGTTCATTTCCTCCCGCATTGTAGTTTCCTTGCATATGGAGCTGCTTTCATTAAATATATATATATTTAAAATCTTCCTGCAATGTTCAACATTATTTAGCTTCAGATCGTAGCATTGGGAATGGTACTCATAGTGTATCGCAGACGTTGTTAACTAACCTCGTCAGTGGTTACTACATAACTGATTATCACATTTAAACATGTAAAACGAGCATCTAGTGAAAAACAAAAATCATACAATACTCTGCACACGGGACTTCATTGTCATTTAACCGGAATTTAGAGCTTCTGCGTAGAGCAATCTTTTATGGCTGCTGTTGTTACGTTCTGATTTCGCAATTTTTGTCAATTTTTGCCGTGATAACCAGCGTATATGGTAAGTTTAGTTGTTTTTTTTTTGAAATTCGCGCGTATGGTGGATTGCCCAGGTGGGATACATATATATTTTTTTTACACTGATGAAGAATGTAAACAGAGTAGACGCAAGCTGAGAAGCTATGAGCCTTTCTAAGTCGACTTAATGAGCCTTGATGACGCATGAACGAGAACTAGAAGCAATAACTTATTGGATGCAAAAACTTTGTTTTTTTGATTTAGAGTTGGGCTTTTCCCATTTCCTACGAAGCGCTAAGGTACGTCTCTCGAAGCGGAGGTCTTTGAAAACCATAAGTAATGACCGGACTAGGTTGAAAGTAAGCATTGCGCCTGTGTGTTTGTTCTGCCCAAATGAAAATATTTGGACTCACCGATGTAGGAATATATATGCATATATGCTATTTTGTTTTTTATTTTTTGTAACAATTAAGTGGTAAGGCATAGTCGTCGCCGAGTAATGGCGATGACTCCTTTGTTTATTTTATCTCGATATCAAGATACTTCAAAGCGCCTATAAAAGCTCTCAATTTCAATATACTTTGTGTTTGGGAAAGCCACCAAGGAAAAGCAAACATTTCGTACCCGCCAACTTCCTGAAGATCAATCCAAACGAAATCATTTATTTTTCACGTTCCTACACACGGCAAAACTACGTAACTTCTTTTCAAAGATCATCTCTTCGACACGCAAACTCCATTTTGCCTGATGTGTTGAGATGGTGTTCTGAGCTTATGGCTGGTACTTCGTACTTGGTCGTGTCTTTTACGTTAACTTCAATGCTTAGTTTTCAAAACACTCGCCGTTTTGCAAACATGTCATGTATGCGATGGCGTTTGCAGGCGCTTGCGGGTTGCGCTTAACCTGGATTTACGGCTCCGGCGCAAACGTCGCCGCCGACGTCTTCGCGTCGTAGACACTAAAAGCGAAGGCTGTAATGTTCCTCACGCGACACATATACGTCTGGCCCGGTTTTAAGTACCTCAGGAGCCGCTGCCTTAGAGGCACATAAATCGTGCACGCGCACAATTTGCGTAACCATTCTCGTGAGAACGATCAAACATACAAAAAAAAACATGCTTGCCCAGTGTGAGTGGGGCGTTTGAGGATGTTTGTGTGATCAAAAGCCTCGATTTCCCGTAAACGCTGAGTTGAATAGGAATGTGAGAAAATGTTTATTTCGGCACGTTTCGAGGAAATTTAGTGTGCCTAGATTACGGGTTAGATCAGCTCAGTTCGCACAAATATCGAAAACAGCTTTGTTACAGAAGCCGTATTCTTGCTGTGTGCGTAAGTAAACATATAAAACAAAAGTAGGCTGCGCGGCTAGAACGAGCACGGGGCGTAAAATGAGGAAGGAAGTCGGGAAGGGTAAGGAGAGATGAACGCAGGGCGGAGGAGGAGTGATCTTCGTTATCGCCTCTTCCAGAGGGCACCGTGAAACGCGTAAAAAAGAGCGCGAACGGGATTGGCTGCACGTCGCAGTGCGGTCATCGTCCCTAGACGACAGGGACGTCTTCAGCGCATGGGCTCGGCATCCCCCCTCATAAACTCTGCAGCCCTCCTGGTGTCAGCTGACCCAGACTGCCTGCCGAAGACACGCGGGCGTAATTTCCGCCGTTGCGAACTCTGGCCCGGAAGCGAGAAGAACAGGGTTCGTCCCGGAAGTGGAAGACGCGTGCAGGCTATATACGGTTGCTGACGGAAAGAATCGCGGTTTGCCGCCGAGCTCTGCCTGCAGTGCTGGCTCCGGAAGCGGGGAAAAACGTCCGCTGCTAGCGAGCGACGACGGCCTAACGCGCTGCTGCCCAAGCACAGTGCCGCTAAAGCACGGCCGGTCTTTCGTGCCCTCTCGCTGCTCAGCTAGAAAACGCCCGCTTCTACCCCTGCCACCCCCAGGTCATCATTGCCCTTGCCACACGGGACAGAAGCCTGCAGTACTTGGGGGAAATCGCGAGCGCACGTCATCTTTCACAACACGGGTGTCGGTAAAGCGGAACATGAGGAGAGTGGGGCGCCGGTGAATGACGCAACGCTGGAAGCAACGATATAAAGAATTTGGGGAGCAAATGGGAAAAAAGGGAATAGAGGAAGAGGCAAGCGTTATGGGGAAACACGAAGGGGGTGGTCTGCCTGGAAAAATTGGTATACAGAGAAGGAAACAGGAAGGATGCTGGAAGGAAGCGATTTAAGGTTCATCCGAGGGGAAAATCGCTCTCTGGCTGGTCCAAGAATCGCAAACACGGCAACCCCAACGGCGATGGCAGCCGTCCCCCGCTTGTATGCAATATTCGATATCTTCTAAGCTTTCTTTATGCATGCAGTGCCGCAGGCATATAGTTTTTTTTTCTGGATTCCTGGATATATTGCTTTCTACTTGTTCGTTCTTATATTTCACGGACGATACTCTCCCATTGGCGTTCGTGCATGGAGCATGCCGAGTTTGACGTCAAGGGCATAACCGTATAATGGAACGTGAAAATCAATCGCAAGAACATATAGTTCTACTGCCTTCAATGCACACAGTTTTTATACTAAGTATGACAACAAGACGTATAATGAAATACGTCAATCGCGCTGGTGTCCCACAAGTACTGTGCATTCTCTGTGGCATTTTATATTAGTCTTTTGTCCTTGACCGACATTCCCACGTATGCTGACGCAAAAAAAGAAACCTACAGTAAATTTATAGGAAAACTAGCGGCCAAGAAAGAGCTTGATACGAGAAATGGTATAGTGAGCTTCTGTTGCACTAATTTTCTATCATCTTCAATGCGGATGTCAGGCCCCTTGGGAATCGATGTTATTCAGAGCATGCGGACGGGAGGTGACTGTGTTGTAATTTTTTTTATTGCGCGAAATCTTGCGATGTGGGGCTGAAGATACGTACATATACACAGACATACGTTAAAATAGCCGCATATGTTTTATATTACCGTTTTATATCACCAGTTGTTCGCAGTTCCGTAACGATGCCAACAGCAACGTGGATATCACCAACACCATTAAGTGGTGAGCTGACATGAAGCGCTGGTGTTCGCGAAGAGTGTAGTCCTGGACACTGCTATACATAAATATACTTCTGTGGATTGCGTTTAACTACCATTGACGGTAACCCGACGTGACGGCAGTATCATGGGAGTGCAGTGTACGGTCAACTGTTGCAGGGAACACGTGAACTCGTGGCGGGCGATCTGGGTGGCGCTAAATGGCGGCGAGATTTGTAAATGCGGCACATGCGCAGAGAATTGTAATGGCGGTGCGCTTCCAGTTTTGTTTGCTAGTTCTTCACATGTGCGTTTGAAATCATTGGAAAGTGCGTCCGTGTCTAGCTGTAAGTTCGCCTGCTGCTAGTCGAATACGAGCAAGCGCGAAAAATGGGGCGTTTTATTAATTGATGCAGTTTCTCATAAGCTCGTCATATTAGGTCCCTTCATATTTTTCACATGCTACTCCCTGCACCTATAGTCACTTTTGGTAACTGATAAGGTTAGGGAAGTTTTATGCAGCGATTGATTGATTGATTGATTGATATGTGGGATTTAACGTACCAAAACCATCATATAATTATGAAAGACGCTGTAATGAAGAGCTCCGGAAATTCAACCACCTAGGGTTCTTTAACGTGCACCCAAATCGGAGCACACTGGCCCACATTTCCGCCTGCATCAGAAGTGCAGCTGCCTCAGCCGGAATTAGATCCCGTGGCCTGCGGGTCATCAGCCGAGTACCTTAGCCACTATACCACTACGGCAAGGCAGTATGATGCAGCGAACCGTTTAAGCTCGTCTTTACAAACACGAAATATTGACTTATTGATTGATATGTGGGAGTTAACGTTCCGAAACCACCATATGAATATGTCAGGCGCCGTAGTGCAGGGCTCTGGAAATTTCGACCACCTGGGGTTCTTTAACGTGCACCCAAATTCGAGAACACGGGCCTACAACATTTTCGCCTCCATTGAAAATGCAGCCGCCGCAGCCGCGATTTGAGCCCGCGACCTGCGGGTGAGAAGCCGAGTACCTTAGCCACTAGACCACCGTGGCAGGGCATCGACTTAAGGCCAAACCTCATAAGCGCGAAAATGCACGCGACAGCGACAAGCGACGCGACGTAGATCGGCTTCGCGCGATCAGTCGCTAGCGCAGGCAAACCTCATTCACGCGACGGCTTCGGCGAGCGAATTCCACTGTTGCTGGCATGAGGCCGTCTACTCACACACAAAAAAAAACCGCGTAGCGAGCGGTATGCAAATTAAAAATAAGATATATTGTTGTGTAGTGAAACGGAAAGTGTTTATTATTGCCTTGGAGCACTTTTTATATGCACATGCAAGATAAACATTGCGTTATTTCTTGTTGCGCATACGTGACTCGGGCAGGGTCACGTGCACCTATGTAGTCTTTGTCTTTTCCGGTATTTCGCTATTGGCTGCTTGAGCCCAGCACTTCCGGGCGATGAGCGACGGTTTCCAAATCTGGAGAACCGAGCGATTGCGCGAAAACGAGCACGCGACACGTCGCGCGAATGCCCTGTTTCGTCGCTCATAGCGTCGCTCATCGCTGTCGCGTGCATTTTCGCGCTTATGAGGTTTGGGCCTTATTATTGAAGTTGAAGGCCGAGTACGGATCAGTTGATATACAGTGCGACAACGAAAATCACGAAGGGTCAGCGCTCGCTAGCGCACGCCGAGTGCGTGGGCGGAGAAGTAACTAGACCACGTTGCGCGCGCAGCGCCTTAATGAGCCAATGCGCATGCGCCGCTCCTTGAAATCTTGCTAGTAGTTAGAGCTCCGTGAACCACTGGCCACGCACTCGCGTATTTCCTCTAACAGTGGACCGTAATGCACGTATGTAATGTTTATGAAATCGCAGACGAATATTGGGGCGAATTTGAACGTAGTTCCGAGACCTGCCGTGGCTCTGTGGTAGAATACTTAATTGCGTGCCGAAATTTGGGGGTTTGATTCCAGCTGGGGCCCTTACATTTATTCTTTGCACTCGTCAGGTCAACGCTGCATATGCCAGCTTTTTTAAAACGTTTACGAGTTAAAATTTGTGGTGTTTGTTCTTGCCATTCCTCGGTATAGATATAAACTGTCAATTTATTGTGGTACATTCCCACATAACTGTGGCACATACCCGCCCGCGGGTAGGCGCCACCCTCTGGTGAAAAGAGTCATGACGAGCGAGTCATACTCGTCAAACCATGTTACCCTTCCTTACTAGTTTTGATTTACCCCCAGTTTAGGGGGTGATCACGAGGGCACCCAGACGTATGCAGGTGACTTGATAGATAGATGGATAGATAGATAGATAGATAGATAGATAGATAGATAGATAGATAGATAGATGCTCGAAATGTGTCCAAAATGGAAATAAATACTTGGCATTTGAAAGAACTTTAGTAGGTTTGCACGTTGAACCAATGTATACACTGAAGCAAAATCTTAATGCTGTATCGATCATGTCGAAAAAATTCAGCAGATCCCAAATACCTGGAAATCAACGTTATGCGAAGCGTGAGAGGAAAGGTGATCTCGTTGCATTTTTTTTATTGTGTGCAACGTCGTGAAGTGACGCTAAATATATGTACTAATGTTGCACGCACAGACATAAGTTGAAAAGTTGCAGATATTTACCGGCTCTTTGCAGTTGCACAACTATGCAAACAGGAACATGTGTATTAGCAACACCAGATGCTCATATGAAGCACTGATGTTCGCGAGTATGCTGGCCCTGGACACTGGGACATAAACCAACTTCATGCATGACAACTAACCATAATTGTGGTTAACCCGACGGGACGGCTGTATCAAAAGAGTACATATGTAATGTTCATAAAATTGGGTAGGCATGCAGCACTGCAACTACTATAGACGTTTTATAAAGATTGGCGTCTATTTGAGAAGTTGTTCCGGCACCTGGCGTAGCTATGTGGTAAAATTCTTCATTGCCACGCAGAATGCTTGGGCTCGATACCAGCTGCCACCCTGAAATTTATCCTTTGCATTCGTCCGGACAACACTACCGATGTCGGGTATTTCTTGACGCTCGCGCGTCAAGATTTCCCATGAGTATTCTCGTCGTTCCTGGGTAGATACTAAGTGACAATCACCTGTGGCACATACCCGCATACCAGCGGCACATACCCGCTCCTGGGTATATGCCGCTGTCTGGCGGGAAGTGTTTGTCGACGTACGCGACGGAATTCATGTGACAATATTCATGTCTTGACCAGCGCGTCATATTCGTCAAACGATCTTACCCTCCCATGCTAATTTTAGTTCACGCCACTTTAAGGGGGTGACCACGAGAGCACCCAAACGTAAGTGGCTAGATAAATAGATAGACAGATAGATAGATAGATAGATAGATAGATAGATAGATAGATAGATAGATAGATAGATAGATAGATAGATAGATACGCTCAATGTCGCCGAAGTCCGCTATGAAATGCTTCGCATTTAAAAGGCATAGATATACACTTCTATCGAACTTAGTCACGATGGTGCTTAGAGAGTATTAGCGAGTGCTTTGAGACGCACAGGAGCAGTTTCTTTTCGAAAGAGCGAGAGCATGGGCATGACCATAGTGAATCTCCGATTGTGCACAGGGACAGTAATGAAAGTATTATGAAGTTTAAGCTTTGCCACTGGACCTATCGCGAATGGCGTCGGTTGACAAAATAGACAGCATGCTTTTTTTTTCTCCCACGTTCTGACGTCAGGAACCCAATTACTCGCCTCACAGAAGCATATTGATTCATTTGGTAGCTCTTCACGCAACACAGAGTGGTTGATCGCCATAGCCAGCACCTTCAAAGTCAGATACTTCGTATTAAAACTTTCATTTTAGTGCAGAGAGTCGGCATACATAATCCAAAAACGATTAGTTCAATTGCCTTCTATTTGGGCTTTCTCAATTCAGTATTCAGCCCAATATTGAGGACGCGATAGGACGGATGAAAGAGAAACGTGGAATGTAGATGGAGTGATCGCGTCGTGGTTTGGATAGTGACGTTGAGGAAGGCACTGGCTTCACCGGACTTAATAAATGGGCGAGGCAGGGAGTATTGGGACTCGTGAAGGCGTCTCTTTTAGTTGCATAGCATCTCTTGCAAAAAAAAAAAAAAAACGGTCCTTGAATAGGTCACCTGTATTATGGGCAGTCGCAGGGAACTGTGGGATACGACGGCTTCCGGTTCAACGCACCATGCGGGTTAGCAGCGGCACGCGTGCATTTTAGTTGTGCTTCGTTGAAAAAAAAAAAAGCACCTTTCCGGGCTATGTCAGTGCTTTAGAAGTTGGTTTTTTGTTTCTGCTAATCGTGACTGCGAGGATGACAAGCTACAAAAGCTATGAACGGTAACATAACTTTTTTATTGCACTAATACGATCTGCATTGTTCTTATGCTGCTCGGGGTATACTGTTAGTTTGGCTAGTAGATCACTCGATACTGAAGACAGTTTTCATTGTATGCTACGTTGCTACGGATAAAAACCACCATTTTAAAGATATCAGGGAATGGGGATGACAGTAGGAGTGTGCTAAGAGTTGATTTCAGGATCGCTGCTTCGGCATGAAGCGCAGCTATGATTAAGCGCGTTGAGATATACTTTTCTTCCAGCCTTCAGCACGCTATAAGATGCATTTTTTGATCGATCGATTGATTGATACATGAGGTTTAACGTCCCAAAGCACCCATATGATTTTGAGAGACGCCGTAGTGGAAGGCTCCGGAAATTTCGACCACCTATTTCTTAGTCGAAGCCAGATGCTTATTAAAACGCTGATCTTGATCAAGGTGCGAAGCACGGCGGCAAAAAAACAATACAGTCAGACATAGACGGCGCCAAATAATCAGAAGCCTGCGCTTATTTAACGCAGTTCTTCCGTTGTACGCAGTCCTAGCGCACAGTTTAACCAAGATAAACGTAAATAAACTCGTCCAGTGCTTCGTGTAAAATTACTCTTGAGGGAGCGTTTCGTGTTTTTTTGTCATATATTATATGCGTGCAATGGCCGGCGCTCATCTCGAATGGCAGGTAGATTTCGCCCGCGCATTTTCATATCTTTGCTAGGCGTGCCTGCGCGACAGTTTATTTCTCCATATAAGATTCGCAGCAACTAAATGCGTAAGCTTTTTATTATTGCGGAATACACACGTTTACCTGTGATAAAATGGTCTTCGCACACTCTGGCTTCGAAGTTCCGTATACTTAGTCTACCTGTCGCTGTGGCTGTCTTCACAGCCACGGCCTATCTCATTTTTCTTTCTTTGTTTCACGGGAATAGATACATGCATTCACCTTTCACGCTCGAGTTGGAGCAGCCAACGGCTGAAGAAACGACCATGGTTTATCAGGACGAAGATAAACGGGCGACCGGGCGCGCGATTTCTGAATCATCTGAGGCTTCAGGTGAAGCGGTTCGCCGTCGTCTGCTCTTCTCGAACCGGAAGCCGGCAGCAGACGATGCATCCTACAATCCCTCGCTCTTTTACTGGTCACTTATTACTGCGTGGCTCACCCACGTATTGCGTCACGCTATTCGTGCGGCAGTATACGCCGCTTCGCCATCTCGGATTCATTTGAATTTTCCCGGCGGCCGTAAGATGATATGACGCGCAGTGCTCGGCGATGGAGATGCGATATTCAGAGCGCGAAACTACTGGCAGTGAGAGGGAAAGTGAGGATGAGAGCTTTCGTTAAGCACGTTGGCTGAATCTGTTAAACAGTCGTTCAATTTGTGATTTGACTTGATAATGATATGATTGATTGATATGTGGGGTTTAACGTCCCAAAACATGAGAGACGCCGTAGTGAAGGGCTCCGGAAATTTCGACCACCTGGGGTTCTTTAACGTGCACCCAAATCTGAGCACACAGGCCTACATTTCCACCTCCATTGGAAAAGCAGCCGCCGCAGCCGGGATTCGATCCTGCGACCTGCGGGCCAGCAGCCGAGTACCTTAGCCATTAGACCACCACGGTGGGCGGTGATTTGATTTTCGTTGGCCCCGGCAGTGCACTGGAATCCTTCGTATAGCGCACGTTCGCCAGCTCCAGAGGCTTCACGCTGGGCAGTGTGTGTGGTTTGAGCTGTGAATAACAGCCCTCTGCTAGTGCTCTCAAGAACCACAGCATGAACAGCTGTCTACTGCATGCAGTGATCATGCCTCACGGACGATCTCGCTCTCCCTCTCACAGCCGGCATTATCGTACTCCAAGGTAACGTATCTCAATTGCCGAGCACTGTGTATGTGTGGTTTTGTACGATCGTGCAGGCTACGGGTGGTTTGGGGAAACTATGAAATACGTAATACCACACACGCTCTTTTTTTAGGAGTGAGGCACGTGAGAGCCGACACTTGTACGTCCACATCTGTGGCGTCCGTTGTTACGTAGAGATGCGTGAATGTGAAGCACAAAAAAGGTTTATCAATAGAACAATGTCACTCAAAATTGTGACGGAACAATATAAAACACCTCTAAGCACATACCCTTTGTACTTCTCGGTTACTTCAACCTACAGACTATACACTTTAGGATTTAGCTTTCTGGTCGAGTCTCCTTGTGTGCTATCATGGTATATAGAAGAACATTCCAATGTCGAAAAATATCGTGTACGTGAATGAAAAAAGTTCACAATAGACGAACAACGATCATGTCTGTGACAAAACGGCGTAAAACACCTACAAGCAAATCGGCGACTGCAAGGTAGACGTTATAGGCCATAAGTTATAACTTTGTCCTCGACTCATTATGGCAGCAGGTCACTTTATGTCTTTAAGTGTACACTATATGGGGCAATACTCGAGCGACGTACGATCACTCACCGAGAAGACACTCAGAGCTTCGCCCACTCGTGATTAGTCACTACGAGGTGATGCGGGAATATTTTCTGCGTTTTATGTAACCGGCTTGTGACTTGTGAAATAACAGACCTGCGCCGACCACCCAATAATGTCTGTGAACCTCTCGATTAATTCAGCATCTCTTGATAAGATTGAGCACAACGGGAACAGACAAATTTCTCCAGTAAGTATCTGAAGGTAGGCTGTTGTGAGGGTTGCGGCCCGCTGTATTCGTGCACGCACCTGAGGGCGAGTAACTGCAGCACTCCAGAGGCAAATATCATCGGCGTGTATAGATAGGCACACCGACTTTGGCAGAACCTTCTAAATATATGAACTGTGAAGTGCGCGTTGATGGCGTTTACACGCAAACCAATGACGCCATACCCTGTTTACATCAATGGGCAGAGTGTCAAATATGCACGGACGCATTGTTTCCTGGGCATAATAATCGACAGAAGTCTTTCGTGGAGCCCACATTGTGCGTACTTGAAGAAGAGACTGCTATCTATTGTGCATATCATGAAATTCTTGTGCGGTAAAGCATGGGGAACTTCTGTGGCCTCCATGCTATAGCTGTACAGGGCCCTATTTCTGGGTCTATTGCGCTACAGCTTGCCGGTACTGACTAACACTTGCAAATCGAATACTCATTCATTGGAGAGTTTGCAGAGTCAGGCACTGCGTATCTGCCTAGGACTGCTCCGATGCGCTTCTACTTATGCCACAATCATGCTTGCCAAAGACCATCCGGTCAGGACATATATAGTTGTGGATTGCCTCAGAGCGCACTTTCGACATGCTAGCCGTGTCCCCAACCACCACTTGGCCCTTCTACCTTCCGGAAGACCACGTGCTACGTTTTGAGACGTCATAGCCAAGCACCTAAAGAGCATTCCATCAGGGCATTCCGCCAGCTGCGAGAACGGCATGTCCTTTGTGGTGCCTCGACCAGCCGCAAGTACGTCTAGAAATTCCGGGAATCAAAAAGAAAAGCAGTCACTCCAGAGTAGCATTGAAGCAAGCAACACTGCTATTATTACATGAGTTGTACTTAGACCGAACGCAGATATACACTGATGGGTCCGTCTCATCCAGCAGCTCATCAGGTGCCGCTGTTATTCCGGCTGCAGAAATGACAATCAAGTTTAAGTTGTCGCATGTGACTACATCTACGGCATCAGAGCTTGCTGCTATAAGGGCTGCTTTACAATATCTCGTTCAAGAACGTCCAGGAAAATGGGTCATATTCTGGGATTCGAAGGCTTCAGAGTTTGCAGTCTGCCATGCGTAGGAGGAGTCATGACCAACTGGTACAAGAAATAAGACATTGCCATCACGAAGCTCTAGCACGAGGACATGATATTATATATCAATGGCTGCCTGGACATATTGGTATTACCGGAAATCAATTAGCCGATGATGCAGCCCGCTCAGCCCACGAAGAAACCCGTGTTGCCCCGATTCCTCTATCAAGGAATGATGCAGCAAGACAACTTTACCTACTGGTTCGAGATCTCACACGCACGTTCTGGTCGTCTACCAGCTTCCAAAGGTGTCAATTTTATGAACTGGATCCTTCGCTCAAGCTAAAGCTACCATCACAACTTTCCCGCTCCGATGCGACACTGTTATGCCGCCTTTGGTTGGGTGTTGCATTTACAAAGGTGTACTCTTTTCGCATTGGTATGGCAGACACTCCTACATGCGACTACTGCGGAGCTGAAGAGACCATCGAACACGTCCTGTGCAGCTGCGCTTGCTACGACACACAGCGATGCCAGCTCCGGATGGTTTTGAATCGACTTGACCCCGGACCATTTTGTGTGCAGAAGATACTAGGACCTTGGGCATCTGCCTTAGTTGCGCAGAAAGCAACTAAAGCACTGCTACTTTACCTTAAGTCAACAAACCTGAGCGACCGCCTGTAGACTGTGTGTGCTCCACGAGTGTGCTCGTGATAGTGTACCTTCTCATCTTTCTGCAACCTCTTTTCTCCCCTCTATCCCTTCCCCAGTGCAGGGTAGCAAACCGGATGTGAGTCTGGTTAACCTCTCTGCCTTTCCTTGCATCTTTATCTCTCTCTCTCTCCAGTAAAGAGTGCGGCCTCCTATAACAACGCGGTAATCTTAGATTGCACATGACGATATAAATGACGATGTAGCTTACCCACTTATCAGTTTTTGTCTCGATGACCGACCGTTATGATCACCGCTTTCATTCAATTTTGTGCGTTACTTCTTTATCCGACACAAAAGTTCACCCGAGAAGCCATTCAGTCCTTCTAGGTTGATTTAGGAGCACAGTCCACGTGCGCAGATAAAATTGATGGTCGATATTACTCTTATTAGCTGTTCAACGAAACCCACTATTACTTATGCAGCCTCCATTGTGTACACGGCCGTGGCGCGTGGCAAGGTGGCCCTGCCGTGCGACATCAGCCCCCCAACACCGGACGACTCCGTGACTCTGGTGCTGTGGTACAAGGACGAGAGCCTAGCACCTATCTTCACGCTCGACTCGCGTCGGGCCCACGTTGACCAGGCCCGCCAATCACTCTCGGGACACGGCCTGGATCACCGGGCTCACTTCAACATGGCCAATCAACCGGCCTTTCTGCAGATAGATCCTGTCGAAGAGGCGGATGCCGGAGAGTACCGATGCCGAGTGGACTTCCGCCGCGGCCGATCTATCAACACTGTCATTCACCTCAACGTGATAGGTGGGTGCGACACCTTTTGTCAGTCGAACAATGTTTTGTGTACGATGTCATGCAGAAAACGCGGGAAGCTGCTTGATGTACGGTGCCACGAAAGTAGTGCCAGTGGCGGTGAAACGTAACAGGGCCATGCAAGAAAGGGTGTTTCAACTCGACGAACGTGCAGCCTGGGGACGGGCGAGGCATGAAGTGTTCTCGGGTATAAACTGAGCTTCCAGTTTGCTCCGATTAGACAGAGACCCGGAGCTAGAACTTATGTTAAAGTGCAATCAATCTGTGAGTCTTTATTTTTAACTACGCACAAAAAAATTTCCAATTCGACATTACCTTGTAGGTCAGGATCCAGTGCCTATATATACGGAATGGTCGGTAAACGGACGTGCAGCGTAAGCAGTCCTTTTTTTTTTGCGATCAACAAACTCCCTAGCAAATGTCGCCAGAGTCAGTGTTGTATCTTGCAGGCTAGAGAACGCTCTCGTCTTTCGAGCTGATCGTTCAGCGTTCATTTCAGAAAGAGCGTTTCCATAGTCGCAGCGTTTTGTTCCCTCTCGCCACGCGGCGAGTGCTGAGGTGGTAGGGAGCCTTCATGTGCGAGCGTCTGTACCTTCACGCACATGCAGGCTCCCTAATAGGCGGTGACACCCTGGGCAGTCTTTTGAGCTCCGACTGCGCACCTTCGCGACGGCAACAAGCTGCAGACGAAGAAGCCCGCAGACATGCCGATACTCTGAGATGCTGCACTCCAACAAATTCTCTTGCCGTAGCCGAAGCAATATAAGAAAGGAAAACCAGAAAGTGGCACGACGTAGGACACTGCCGCACTGGCAAATCAGGGGCTATATCTCGTTGAATGGCGCGGGCAAGCCCTTTTGCACGCACCCGAGTGGTCCGTAATCTATTGAGGTTGATTTTACCATCAGCGTATAGAAAACGAACACTTATCACTTCGACAATACGAGATCACACGTATAAGTTCTACGTATAATCGCTTCGATTGTGGGCTTCCAATAACGTTGTTATAGGTGGTGCAGGTTGCGGCGTCGCTTTTTTACTTCTGTAATAGGGTAGGTGGAGATAGAGATCCAACACTACTTAACGTTAATGAATTTTAGTGTTGTTCACCTCGGGTTGATGCTGTTAGCACAGCTAATAAATAAAAATTATCGGCGTTGTTTCCTGAGCTCGTTAAATAGAGTTAACAGTAAAGGAACTGCTATGGCTGTACTTAATTAGTTTTTTTTAATTGACGCTGTTAGCAAAAGTTTTCCGCAGCCGCAGCAACTCATAACGCGTTATCTGTGGGGTGGAGAACAAACAGTCCTACAGTTGTGCAATGCACTCCCAGCGGTACCACGTTCTGTCTTATCAAGAAATGACTCCATTCTGTAGATGCGCACCCGCATGTGGCCCTTGCACACTGGTACTGTTGCGCTGGAACTTGGAAGCACAAGACTTACGAAAGTCCGGCTCTTCAAAAAAAATATATGTATATTGCGCGTTGCGTACCCTCACACAAGTGATGAAATAATCGTCTGCTATCCTGTCTGTGAACCTGCCTTTTGTCGTTCAGCGCCTCACACATTATGTGCTGCAACGCAAGAAGGAGGCGCCGACAATGCTGGCGTGATAAATGAATGAGCCTAAACGCCCAGGCAAGACGTGTTGATGGCGAGGCAGCGTTACCCGCATTTCAGACTGGTTTCTGCGATGACAAAACAGTTGTTAGTGCTAGTGTTATGGCTCAAGAAAAACATGAAGCAAAATGTTTCTTCAAATAGACATGGCGCATGTCACGTAAACTAATTTGCAGCAATCATCTGCAGCAGTAGGATGAAAGTACCACCACGTTCGTATATCTGTACGCCTTACCATGCTGAATTCAGGTAATTGCATTCTTAGTGACTCGACATCTTACATTGCAGACTTAGTGCAAAAAAAGTTTTTGTTCAGCGGATAATAACTCCCTCTTCTGCATTAGAAATGCCATGCGCGCCAAAGACCAAAATACGCTGCTTGAATCTGCGGGTTTAGGTTTCAGGCCATATGCTGCGGCAATGTCGCTAAGGTGTGCCTACGCACTGCTTTTCCGTACAACAGATACAATGCCACACAGAGTGATGGCTAGCACTTAATGAGCTCTCCATGTAGAAGTCTGCGAGAAGATTAATTGTGCACTCAAAGTGTGTTGTGGAGATCGCGGACGTGCCAGCCACAGGATGGCCATCACTCTGCTACGGGGGTGTGAACGTTCTACGCAGCGAATTTCACGCCTAGGAAAGTGGCAGCCACTCTTCTCTTATTTCAGGGCATTCAATTAGAAAACTTCGTGCAGAACGCCTAATAAATGAAACTGCGCCTTCCTTATATTCCGGCTATCCCTGAGCATGTTGAAGTTCTGGGTTCCAACATAAGGGCGGTAAATCTCGTGCTGGACCCTTAACATGTAATAAGGTTCGTGCTGATGCGCTTCCGTAAACGAGTTGTTTTTAGGAGTCTAGCTTAAAAAAAAAAGGCCTTGTATCTGCATGTATCACTGCGAATGTCGTCGAAAAATGATAACCTTGCGTATAAAGAGAGTGAAGAAAACGCTCATTTGATGTTCTGCGCAAGAAAACCTGTGAATTGTATTCTGGAGGCACTGCGTTTGAGCGTCTCCATCCAGTGCAGTGAAGGCGAACGAGCGTATCGAGGCACGTTAGACACGAGCGCTACCTGGCAGTTAACTTCGAAAACGAAGGAAGGCGTGCGTGCCTGTATCGGAGGCGATAAGTTGTAGAACACAAAGCGACCGGCAGGTGCCACCCACGTGCGTTGGAAACACTTGCTTTTTTGTGCATAGCGTTGCATTGTCAGCGCATCGTCAGAAACGCTACGGTCCTTAGAATTACTTATGTATGCTTTCTGTAATATACAGCAACGCATACAGAATATCAAAGCGTTGTTATGGTGCCTCAGATATGCGCAATAATTGCTTCTTATTTGACAATAGCACAAGTATAAACGCTGAAACCTAAGCCATATATGCGGGCGCTGTGGGTTGGATTGACCTTTCTGGGTATTGTTTAGGGAAGTTTGGGGTATTGTTACGGTGAACAAGCAGACAAATGTACACTCACACACCACAATTTTTGCGTCGAAGTACCTTAAGAAAGACTATCGTCATTAAGAACACATGGCTGCAATTTATCTACGGTCCAAGTAATTGCTCACACTTGTGCCTAGGCGAGGGAGATAGTGTTTGCGCCAACTCCAAGCCTGGCTTTCTTCACTGTGACGTTCTGCACCACTACCCATGCTATCAATACGACAACGTCACTATGCACATCTCCGAAGAAAATATAATGTTCAAACCTCTGTGAAATGATGGTTCTTGTAAAAATGTTCTGTGTCGGTCTCTATTAAACTGAGCGACGTGCTTTCTGGGAATCAAGTGACACTGTGAAAATGATAGACGTGAAAAGGAAAGACGAGGTGCACGCACTTTAAAAAGAAATTGTCAAAGTGAAAATAATAAATGTAGTTACGTAATTTAAAAAGCTATAAACGGGAATACAAAAAAAGTAACAGTTTCGCCGCAAGGGTGAAGCAATGAATGCGACAGCCATAACTTGGAATGTAACGCTGAGAACGGCTAGCAGACCGAAGTGTGCAGCGCGCTGCTCACGCACAAATGACGCATAAAAACAACAAACACAGGACGAAAGCTAACTAACAACGTTTACAACTGCACGCTTAACGCACTATTTAGGAAAATCACGCGCGAAAGGTAACCACAGGTAGAGATATGAGTGCGAACTGACGTGTGTAGCAGTTTTTTTTTTCCTGTGTATGAAAAGCGCGCTCTTTTTGTAAACGGGGCTTGCCCTGTGAGCGAAGTTGGCCTTTGTGGCCCAGGCAACTAACGTAATCCTTGTAGTGAAAGATAAAGGCAAAGGCACATGATTGTCCCCACCGAAGGATAAGCGCGAGCGCACAAGCACCTAACCACCCCGCCCCGATGCGTGGGGCAAAGTACGCGTGGGAGATAAGCGTGCGCTGACGCATCGCGATGAGCTTGGTGCTGAGCGCGGATGGCTTTTTAAAAACGACAGTCTTTCTTGGGGACCTTTGACGCAAAAATTTTGGTCTGTCTGTCAATCTGTCTGTCTGTACGTTGGTCTGTTTGTCCACCCTTAACTGTGCCGGGTACTCTAAGCGGCACCAGACGATACCCCAAACGGCAAACCGCATCCGCAGCGCCCACCAATATTGCTCAAGATTGAGCGTTCATACTCGTGCGATTGTCAGTTAAAAAGCAATTATTGAGCATATCTGAGGCACCCCAACAACACGTATGTATTCTGTATGTGTGTCTTTTACTAGAAAAGGCATACGCAAGTAATTATAAGGGCCGGAGTGTTTATCACGCTGCGCTGACCATGCAACGCTTCCACAAAAAGGCGAGTGTTTCCGACGCTTTGCTAACACTACACGGTGGTGGCATCTACCCGTTGCCTTGCGTTCTACACCTTATCACCTCCGAGATCATCTCAGAGCCACGCGCTTCGTTTTCCAAGAAACTGCCAGTTAGCGCTCGTGTCTCACGTGTGGCGTGACTTGATGCGCTCGTTCGCCTCCACTGCACACTCGAGGCACTCTAACGCAGCGCCTCCAGAATACCAGTAACCAATTTCTTGCGCAGAACATCAAATAAATGTTTTATTCATTCTCTCCAGACTTAAGACTATCATCTTTCGACGACATTTGCAATGTGACATGCAGATACGGGGCCATTTTTTTTAAAAGACGAGTCTTTTTTGGGAACCATCGACACAAATATTTTGGTCTGTCTGTCTGTCTGTCTGTCTGTCTGTCTGTCTGTCTGTCTGTCTGTCTGTCTGTCTGTCTGTACATTTGTCTGTTTGTCCAACGTACGTCGCTGGATGGCCGATTCGCTTCAGCCATGCAGCGCGCAGGGCCCCATCGTGAGGCACCCGTTGCCCATGGTTCTTCGCTGCCCAGTGGCTCGATTTGCAGCCGACGACAGAGCAACGCTTTTCACACGTGTTGCTCATGTCAAAGACGAAGTACATTCGTACGTGCGCACAGGCGCTGTAGTTGAGCGAGGAGTGTACACATGCACGCGACAACTGCGAGGCTGGTTGTTTCACCGCAGTTTCAAGAAACAAGGGGTAGTTTTGTAGCTGTGGGTGGGAACAAGAACTGACATGGGCTTCACTACTGTTTTTTCACATCTAATTTGTAACAATCGGCGAGCTGCTTGGGCTAGCTGCGTGCTACGTCACATCGCCAATTACCAAGTTGACGTCACTGCGCGTGCAAGGGGGTCGGTCAGGCGTAGGAAAGAAGCGCGGTAATTGTTTTTTTTTTCAAACTAGAGGGCTCTGCGCGGCGCGCAGTGCTGTAATATTCAGAAAACGTGATCGCTGCGGTCTAATCTACGAAACGCCGAGCTTGTATGGGGGGTGTAAAAAAAGTCGGAGCCTGTTTACTGGCCCTTTAACGGTACCCAGAACGACACTAAACAATACCTCAAACGACGGACTCCATTCACAGAGCCCGCTAATATTGCTCAAGTTTTAGCCTTCATACTTGTGCGATTGTCAATTAAAAAGCGATTATTGCGCATATCTGAGACACCACAACAACACCGATATTTTCTATGTGTGTCTTTAAAATAAAACAGATGGCACACAAAAGTAATTCTAAGGACCGTGGCCTTTATAACGCTGCGCTGACAGTGCAATGCATGCACGAAAAGGCAAGTGTTTCCAACGCTTTGCTAAGACACGGTGGTGGCACCTACCTGTCGCCTTGCCTTTTAAACCTTATCGCCTCCGAGACAGGTGTGCATGCCGCGCACTTCATTTTCTAAGATAACTGCCAGATAGCGCTCATGTTTCATGTGTGACGTGACTTGATGCACTCGTTCGCCTTCGCTGCACGCTCGAGGCACTCTAACGCAGGGCCTCCACAATACCATTAACCGATTTTCTTGCGCAGAACATAAATAAACGTTTTGTTCACTCTCTCCAGACGCAAAACTGTCTATCGTCTTTCAACGACATTTGCAGTGTAACCTGCAGAAACGAGCCAATTTTTTTCTTGAGTTTTACTATATATATATACGTATACATATACGGTGCATGACGCCAGCGTTGGCAAGGGTAAAAACCAGCCGAGACTGTCCATATAAGTGCTATCTCAATAAAAAAAAAACACCATGCTTCATCCTGCTTTTCTTTTTTCCAGTAGTCTTTGACAGTGCTGTCCAACACCACAGTAACCTACCGGCTATGGTGATTCTTATAAAACTTACCTATTTTCACGCGGCGCACAGAAAGTGATTAGTAAATATTTGCATTGGCAGATCACGCGTTTTTTGATCGTGGCACGCATGTTGGGGAAACTTTGAACTGTTGCTACATGAATAGCGTGCAGTCCCTCTTATACAGAACTTCGTTGATGGTCACCGGTTTCTTTAAGTCTCACTTATTCTTTTTTTCACGTTTCTTATAGAATAACTAGTAATGCGTCATGAAGTTCCGATTCTTCCTCAATCTGTTGCTGTAAACCACATTGAAAGCAGATGATTTATCACAAAATTACGATCCAAATAAATGGGTCAATTCTAATTCATTCACCTTGTAGCTCACCAACGCTTGCTATTACAGCTGTTTTCTGCGTTGTCTGGGAGATTAGGCTCCATTAATACGAAGTTTTGCAGACAGAGAGGGACATAGAGCAAGAAAATGAAAAGCAGGGAAGTTAACCTAGTTGTACCTTGTTCGCTATCCTAGGAAAGGAGGAAGGGCGAAGGGGAGTAAAAGAGTAGAATAGAAATTGGCTGCTGGATGCATTTACTGCCGATACCCCATCAAGATGTGCCGCTCTATTTGTTTTCTTCACTACTTTACATAGGGTATGCCAAGAACATATTGAACAATGTTGCTTTGCCTGCCTTTCGCGCCATGCTTGCACCATCCTGACCCAGATCTTGTGGCTTTAGGGCTTGAAATGAGGTAGCGTCTCCTGCCACGTGCACGCGTCTGGAAACATTACGAAAGTCTTTGACGTCATTCTAGATTAGAAAGCTTACCTTGCGGGGTTCGAAGAACACAAAGGACTCTTTTGATAACGGCGGGTGTACGTAAAAGAAATTGCGGCACGTTCGTATGCAACGTGAAAAAAAAGGGGGAAGGAAAAAGGGGCGAACGGCATGCATGCTGTAGAGTGAAAAATAACCGATGCCGGCACAACTCCTGAATTTTTGTTTTGTAGCGAACCCAATATTGCAGAATGAAGCCTTTCAAACTCACTGAAGGGATATGTTGTCACGAGCGTACAAGCTAAAAGAACCGCATTTCCTGTTGAGGCAGCTAAGGAAAAATCGGATCTTAAAGCATTGAATAAAGTTAGTATGAATACAAGCAAGAAAAACAAAAAAATTGACATCCTTGCAGCATCACTATTCATTTATGGGCCCTGCTAAGACTCTTCAGCTTTATTTTATTCTGATCACATGGTATTCTTCCATATTCACTTCTTACAAGCTGTGAAAGGGCGAATACAATAGGTATACAAAAAAATTGACCACGCGTACGCTTTTTTTTCGTATGCTTACATTTTTGGATAAGCTTCAATGCCTCTAATACGCGTATGCATTTGCTTCTCGTCTGTCGCTGCGTCACTTCATATTAGAAACATGTGGGCATCCTTCTGTTAACCATAAAGAAAACAAAAAGAAATAATTTTTGTTCTATTGCGCTGAAAGTGCAGAATAGTTACCGGCAATTCGCAATTGATTTAACACTAAAACAACCAGTTTTTTTAATTGACCTCTTAATGGTAAACAGGAGCTTTGATTGACCCATGCTAGTTTTTTTTCTTTTATGCAATGTTTGGTTTGACAGGTCACTGCAATGCTCAATGGTCTCTCAGAAAGTTAGTACCGTTTCACCTGTTTTGTTGTGCGAATGTTTCGGGGTAACGCACACAACTTTTAAGTATGACGCGCTTTAGGGGGTCGGGCTCTCGTATGCTGTCATATGCAGTCGTATGCTGTGATCGTACGCTGTCTTCGTCGATTAGGGTAACGCAGGTCAAACACACGCATAGCACAGTCAGCTGTGGCGTATCGAGCTCGCGCTCGTGCCAAGAGCCATCTTCTTTCTCTTGAAACGCCTTGATGGTAATATAAAGTGCAAACATTACTCCTGTAGCTGAAAAAACACAACAAAAACCGTGCAGAAAGTTTAAAAGAGGAGGCAAGCCAGAAATAGAAAGCGGGAGAAGAGAAGCTTGATAGCAATTTATAGCAACAAAGTGAATGAACACATGAATAAAACCAAACAAGAAAAAGAGAGAAAGAGAAAACTGAAGAGAAACAAAGAAGGCAATCAGATCATTATTATTTATTACCCCCCAAAGTTCTAAATGATGAGGTGAAGTTAACGCAACTGAGTGGTAATCACAACACCTGAAATCTCCAAATTTTCTCAAATTGACTTTTCCATTTTTTTCTTTTTTTTGTTTGCTCTCTTTTTATGTGGTTTTCCTTACATTAGTCATATGATAATATAAATTCATTACACATAGTTATAATGCTCACAGAAAAAATTCACTACGCTTTCTTGGCCAATCCCCCTGTGTGGGTGTGAGCCATCAGTCCAGGGAAACAAACAAACAAAGGCTGCCAAGCCTGCGCTTTCATCATTCTTGACACCAGTAGGAGAAATATCTGGTATGGTATGAAAAAAACCTTATTCAGGTCCGTCGCGGCGGGAACTATAGCACGTAGCGGGCCGCTTCCACGTCGGGACATATTCACCTAACCTCGCCACTACGTCGCGGACCCTAGAAGTGAGGCGGTTTGGGCTAGTTGGCATGTCATGACGATAGATATAGCACGACAGAAGAACGACGACAAAAGGCGTCAAAGTTACAGCGCTCGTCTCTTTCGTGTCCCTTCGCCGTCGTTCTGCTCGCGCGCTATAACTATGGTCATGTCGTGGACCTGTTGGACTTCCCATAGCTGCGTAATGCGTATCCCAGCATCCCACTTGGATGATGTAACGTTTTCAATCCGTAACGCAGGGCACCGCCAAAGCATATGATCTAAGCTGGCACTGTCTGAGGAAAGCACGCGTGTGTTTAAAGTCTGAGTTTCGGGATAAATTTTGTGCAAGAGTGCCGGATTGGGATATGCTCCGACCGAATATGAGAGATGTGACTTACTTCTTTTGTTTGGTATATGAAACTTTTTATGGGCTCACTTAACAATATTGTAATGATCGATGTTACGTAATATAGCTTGTCGAATGTGGCTAAAGCTAAACTGCTCCTTCATAAAATGAAGGCCCTTTGACCTGTACCTAAAAAATATACAAAGTGGCACAATCATTAGTACGCTATATTCTAACATATACCATCGTAATGAAACAAAGAGAAACAGCCGCCGAGAAAAAAAAAAGAAAGCCGAATATACGCAACCAACGCTCGTACAAGCTTTCGTTGGCATTTCTAGACAAGGCGTAACTGTTCAGCAGTCCGGGCATCGCTCACACGATGGCAAAAACCATTGTTTAAATATCCAGAAAAAGCAAGCAAGTAAGCTACGAAATAGCAAAAAAAAAAACAAAAAAACGTAAGAACATACCCACAAATACACAAACAAAACAACACGCAGACAAGCAAAAGGCAATTACGCACATAAATACCAGCACTTCTTGTCAAACGTGAACAGAAAATGAAGCCTTCCCAATTTAGACCAAAGTGGGGACTCGACGTTACAAAACATTGGAGAGTCCTCTTTCTAGACCGAGAAGAGGCGATACTGAAGGCGCAGTGAACGTCTGCTGGCCACGGCTACCAATCACCATTTAACTTTCATGTCATCCTCATAAAAGGCCAAATGAAAGACCGGAAAGATAAAGAGCAAAAACAGTTATACAATAACCATAGATGCCAGCCGCTTTTAGGAAATGGAACCTCGAGGCTTATTGATCTGGGCTCGAAGTACATTAATCACTATGTCTTTTTCTCTTCCTCATCGCTATCTGACAGAAACGTTGAAGTAGATGAAATAAGATGAAAGAAACGTTGAAACAATAAGAAATAAAAAATAAACGCTGAAGCACATTCTGTCCACGTCTTTAACGGAAGTCGCAGACACCGCTGGGCCGTGGGCGGCAAGAGTCAGTGACTGAGCGCTGAAAGCGTTCGCGCGTGGGTTCACAAGAAAATATAAAGTGATCAGAACTTCTACATTCTTGGCGCCCGGGGACCTACCTAGTTCTCGCTAGTTCTCCCTAGTTGTCTATATCACGGATTTTAAGTTGGCAGGCCCGTTATTAGGCCATACAAGAAAGTGGAGTGGCAAAACATCTGTCAAAACTGAAACATTTCGAGTGCTGGAATATGGTGTTACTACATTTTGCAATGCAGACTGTCTTGCAGTCGCTTATACAAGTGCTGTCTGTATTTATTCTATTTCTTGCAAAATCGAAGTATATCCTAACTATTTATGCACCTGCACCTGTTGCCCCCCCCCCTCCCCCCTAACGCGCACACATTTTTCTTTGCTTTGTTATCTGTTTGTTTGTGATAAAAATTCCAAGGGAAATGTTATTTTTACGAACTATTGTGGGTACAAAAACAGCCCTCTGGATGTGCGTTTCTTCTTGCGCTTATATATCAGGATGCCAACGCATAGCTGCTTTTGGCGGCAACCATGGAGTGCGAAATCTTGACATTTTGAAAGATATTAGGTTCATCTCTATTGAATATATAATTTATGTAGAGAATATAGCGTTGATATTGCAAGGATGCACGCTAGGCAAGCGCGAAGACAAGGAGATTGAAGTGAGTATCAGAACAGCAGGCCCAGTGAACAGTGATTATGGCTCATAAACATGAACATGAACTGGCGTTCCGTCTGCTTCTCCATTACATCGATTAGGCGTGTTCAATAAGTGGAAGTGTTCGAGAACGTAAAACGATTGAGTGCAAGTTCGCAAGGAAAATTTGCTGAATATATTCCAGAAAGAACTCATAGCGCTGCTTATCATTTCGCTTAAAGAAACTCGGAAGTGAAATGGACCGTCTTTGTTTTCTCAGTCATTGTACTGACACTGTCGGAAAGGTTAGACGGTCCGACCGCTTGCTCAATAAGCACTTTCATTTATTCAAGGTTTTTATTTGTAAACCGAATTCCCAGCTTAGTTTTAGTTTCATACGCCTTAACAATGAGCGCCTTTTCACCCGATTATTGGTTCCTCCCCGGGCCCTTTGTGGGTGAGCGCCATCGATACAAGGTCATCATGGTCATCAGGTTCCACCCGTCCCTCTCCGAAAGCCCTCTGCACCTAACGGGCTGGCTGGTAGCCAGAAGGCGTGCCCAAGGAACCCCCCCCCCCCCCCCCCTCCCATTCACCAAAGAAATTTGGAGGAAGAGGGAGTGTTTTACTGAGAATAATTATAGATAATATATGATTTTCAAGGCCTTCAAGAATTGCACCCCCCTCCTTCACGCCGAAAAAAATTCCAGGCTATGGGCCGGCTAACGGCATTTCACATTGCCGCCATGATGGGAGGCATTGCCACCATTGGGAGGCCGTCTGCAGCTCCCCTGGTTTCGCATTGCTTCCACGATGAGCCTACGGATGACCAAGTGGCGATGCCACATGATGTAGTCATCGTGTGACATTACATTATGTGACGACATAGTGATGCCCTAATGACGTCAGCACGCGATGATCTTTTGGATCACTCGTGTAGTTTTCGCCAGCGCCGAGAGTCAATTTTGGCGTTAGATGAACCCTTCAAGGCTTTCTTTTAGGAGCGAAGCTCTTTTTTGGGTAGGTCTGTCGCTCCTCTGTGTGTGTGTGTTTGTGTGTGTATGTGTGCGTGTGCGTGTGCGTCTGTGTGCATAGCCACCAGTGGCATACACGAGATGGGAGGTGGTGGTACTTCGAGTTCTCGCTAGATTGACGGACGGACGGATGGATGGTTGTGCGGACAGACGGACGGAAGCATGGACGGGCTGACGGACGTTTTGCCCTCTCATCATCTATAGCTCCATAGATATGCTGTGATTTTTTATTATTCCTTTGTGAGTGGAATTGCCTTCCAGACGTGTCATTTTATAGGTGCGTTATCAATGGAGCTGAATAGACAGTTTTATGTTACTACAAAATGGCGCATTCGGAACAACGGCCGTGTGTGTATTTTGTGTGCGAATTTGTGTCACGAAAAACGAACGCACATATGTTTTAGAGAAGCCAAATAAAGACGGTCATCATAACTCTGCGTTTTCTTCGTGCCACCTTAGAGAGCGTTCCTGAACTTGGAATGCAACTGAGAATATTTGTGGCATTTTTTTCTTGCTTTATGAGCCTAATGAGGATGACTATACAGGTAGAGCGAATGCCCATTGCATGCGAAAGGAGCGCCGTTCTAGATCGTCAAGCGTTTTCTTGGTCTAGACATCTTCCGAAGACCTTCAAGAAGGCTCCAGCTCTTCTGCTTCTTAGCGACATTGCGGATCACTTCTTCTTCTTTGAGGAATAGATCTGTGCGAAACACGACTAATCCTCATTTCATTCGACTTCTGTTGCAAACATGCCGTCTAGAAGCTATATAAAGAAGGTCATTGTACTGTAGCGTAAAACACTAAAGGAAACACAAAGAGGGAGACAGATGTAGGATTGTCAGCCTATTACTTTTTTGTATTTATTTCAGTTGTTTTCTAAAACATCGTGGCCTTCGGGATAAGTACGAACTCACCAAAGAAACAATAACTGTGCAATTAAGGCACAGTAGCAGTGCAAATATAAGACGCAAATGACATTGATTGGATAAGGTAATGTTATGTGTTTTGCTCACGATTGTTGGAGGAGAGCTGACATATATATATATATATATATATATATATATATATATATATATATATATATATATATATATATAATGTAAGAATTCATTAGACGTCATCCTCATCAGTCTTCGCCCGCTCCTCTTCATCATCGGTGCCATTTCGCTGTTGCTTGAATAAAGCGTCAGCTGAACCCGTGGTATTTCAATATATATATATATATATATATATATATATATATATATATATATATATATATATATATATATATATAATGTAAGAATTCATTAGACGTCATCCTCATCAGTCTTCGCCCGCTCCTCTTCATCATCGGTGCCATTTCGCTGTTGCTTGAATAAAGCGTCAGCTGAACCCGTGGTATTTCAATATATATATATATATATATATATATATATATATATATATATATATATATATATATATATATATATATATATATATATATATATATATATATATGCGTTTTACGCTCCCGGGAATTCTCACGCAGATTCAATGGTTCAATTTGGCCATTTTAGACAAAAACAAACCACCTCCACATTTGTTTTTATAGGGTGGATGCTTGTGTAAAATATAGGAAACTATGCATGACCCTGTAACAACTAAATCCTATTGCCACTGCACGGATTCGTGAGCTAGATTTCAGTGCAAGTGCACGGCTTACTCATAAAACTATGGTCAACTACACACTATAGTTATAATTTGCAGCGTTGAATGGCTTGCGACCTTTTTAACAATACTTATACAAATGGCCCTCATTGTTGGCGAAGCTATGTATAATAAATATAATAACAAAAGCAGACACGCAAGCCAATCAAGTTGCTTCAGCTCGTTTGCTTAAAAATACTGTAGATAAACAATTACAAACCGACTCAACGATGACACCCCGACGCTTCACGAGAAACGGTCCAATACGTAGCACTGCTTCTGACGTCCTTCAGCAACCATGCCTCAATGCGCGAGTGGGGTGCAAAACGGAAAATCATTAGGGAGTTGAAGAAAGGAGTTGGAGGGAGACGGAGTCGCTTTGTCGCGCGCTCACGCGTTCGATGGTTGCGACAGAGGCGCTGAATGCCGCGAGTGCTCAACCGCTGCGCTATACGTGACAGAGCCCGAAGGGCTACTTAGAGTGGCTCGCCGGCGCCCACGCCACCACCATGGTCGGGGGACCCGCGTTGCGAGCCACTGCGCCTCCATTGTCGAAGTCCTGGGATCCTCTATGGGAGGGCCACTCGGGACGAAGCAGTTGCGGCGTTTCCCGGCATTTTGCATCCTCATGCATATGCTAAAGAGCACTACCACGCTGTGGTTCGTAGAACCAGCCCCCTTCGCATCTATGCACATTCTGTTTTCTCTCACGGGCTTTCTATAGTGGGAGAGGCTTTTACGTGTCGGTTTCATCGCGAGTGAGCGGGCGGGGAGCGAGGGGGGATGCGAAAGGCTAGGCACTCCCTGAATTTTCTGTCCCTGTTTCCAGTTTTTCCTACATTGGTGGTAGGTTCTATCTCTTGCGCCTCTTTTGCGAGCACAGTCTTTTCTCAGGTATCTCGGTAATATAGTGCCGTGCTTGGCTCTCGATCACTGCCGTGCGCCTGCCGAGGTCAGCTTCGGGTTGTGGTATGTGCGAAACGGCTGGTGTGGCGTAGACAGCAAAAACGCAAAAGGCAAGCAGCCTAGCAAGGAAAGTTCTCGTCGTTCGTTTTAAGAAAGTCAGATTCTTCGCTGGCTCGATTGAAACTCGACTTGGTGACTTAATAGAACCGGGGCTGGGATGCATAGGTTTATAAGTGGATTCACTGTTTCTTTAATATTATTGCTAGCCGGATGCCGAGCTTTCGTAACAAGTTTGCATATGCGTGGATTTCATTCAAGTCACATTGCTTTGCGAAGTATATTGTGCTGCAAAACGCTTTCTATAGGCTGACTGGACAATTGGCATTTGTTTATGCGTTTAGGATATATTTCAACGCCTCTTTTTATTCCTGCAGTGAAGAAGACAAAACGCTTAAAGAATTTACGATTGTTTAATCTAAGAATGCAAATGGTAGCCGGAAAGCATTTTCAAGTAGAAGATAACCTAATTGCTTGTGGATAATTCTTCCCCGCAACTTCTAGAGAAGTAAAGGAAAAGGTTTCACATCAAGCCCCTAAAATTAGCTTCTCCACGGGTAATGAATAAACATGCTCTATAACCGAGAAGTTCTGGAGGAGATGGAAGCTTGAAGAGGTAAGGAAGTGATGCACAAGGCGTGTCACCGTAGCCAACAACTTGTACAAGTGGTCATGTCTTAATGAAGACTACATGACCACTTTAGAAATTGTTGCTTCAATAGGCACGTCTTGTTAATTGATTTTTATTTTACTTAGGCACGAAGTAGTATTGAAATCACAAACAAAAAAGTGACCCTGAACAATTCCTTTTTCGTAGACGTCTTGTCCTGAAACAATAGGCTACAGCTAAATTATTTCGCAATTTGACTTCCACGCTATCGCGTGCGCAGTCTGGAAAGCTGACCCAGTGTAGTTTTTGGTCACTTAGCTGACGCAGCCTGTGCTACTGGAGGCTTGTGCGTAGGGTCATGTTGATGTACCACCATTCTGGGAAAACATACCAATAAAGTGTCTCGATTAAATTATGACTGATGAAATAAGTGACCATTCCTTCTCAGACCAGACTGTTATTGGCAATGGACTACGTATGTGAAAGTTTCATAAAGACTTTTCCAGAACACATATATGTGGCTAGCTAACGGCTGGGTAGGCCTACCTGGGAGGGCCCGCTGCTCGGCTTCTGAGGGCCTAAATATAGGTGTTTGCCGGTCTCTGTGTCCCTACACGCCAGCCTCCTGATAATATCTTGGGCTCTGCAAGGAAAACCTACGCAATTATGATTAATGGTAGTGATGTTGGGTTGACATGGGAAGGTCCTAATGCTTCATGACTTTTTTGCTAGGAGTTACTATATCGATAGACTAGTATTATATACGTATGATGGAAGGGTAGGTTCTATACACAGTGAGAGTGATGAATATTCAAACAGAAGACACAACACTTTGCTGTGGACGTCACTCGATGCATGCATGACGAAAAAACAAAACAAAAATAAGCTTCATATGAAATGTTTAAAAAATTACCTCTGTAGACGTGATTGTTTTGTAAATGTCTAAAAAAAAACAGGACGTTCATGAAGGCGTATACTCTTCTATGCACCCGAACCACGCATTCCAACGCAGCATCGTCTCTACTTGCATATCTTTACTACTGCACAGAGGTCACGAGGATATATTGTATCCGGGCATTGGCCATGTGTCAAATCTACTCGTGTGTACGTCCATAATGTTAAGCGAAAAAAACCCCCTAGTTTACATGCCTGTGAGAAGTTTTACTGAATGCCAAAAATAATAAAGGCCAGCAATCATATAAATACTCTGTGATCTGCCAACTGTGGCAACCTAATGTACTTTTAAGCTTCTTATGATAAGTGCCTCAGCCAGAAAAACGTTCATCTTGCTCATTTCTTTATCTTGCGTTTGTTCTATGGCTACCTATGCATCAACTAGAGCAATCTATTACTGACTTTCTCGTTATCACGCTTCTGTTGGCAAAATTCATACGCATGCATGTATTCACGTGTCGTGAGCTTCGCTGCGTATGTTAATGGGGTGGTATAAATCTTCATGCCCCCTTTGGTTTAAATTTGTATTCATTCACTATATACCCAGACTACATAACTCCGGTAAATAGGTATCTAATTGAAAGTTTACGCTTTAAAGTGAACTTTTCCCTTCATTTCAGACTATGAAATCTGGCCGGTAGTATACTTTGAAAAAATAGGGACAGCGATAGTGCTGGGAGCATCCCCAGGGATCCCTGCGCCCGTTGTGAATTGCGTTTACTCTCGTGAGCGCCGTAAATGAGTCCAAAGTTGCGACTGCCATTTTGTGTTAAACCTATGTGAAACGAAAGGTAAATCTGCGCGCGTTTCCAGACATTGTACGCCTTAACCGTTTATTGACTCATACAGGAGATTATCTCTCAGGATTATAAATCAGGCTCAGTCAATTTAAACTGCGCGTCTATTTTTGTTTCCCACTTCTCATTTTTCAGTCATCCAACAATGTCAAACTAGCTTCACTGGAGCAGGTTTTTCTAATTACGTGTTTCGAAAAACCAATATCTCCTGCCTTCTCATCTCAGAAGAAAAGCCGATGTTTTTATGCTGTTTAGGAAGCATGTGTAAGAGCCGGATGTTTTATCCCCTATTGAATTACCTGTGCGTTTGAAGGCTGGTAAGACAGGCTGCTGCAAGTACCATAAAAGCATGTGTTTTTATAATGACCTTTTTTTCTTTTTCATACTGCATTTATTTTTGCCAGTTAATAGAATGTGTTTCGACAGTCAAGTCAAGGAGAATAGGGTTAATTGATTTTCCTAATAACTTTTTCAGTTATGAAATTTCTTTGAAAAGATTTATGATAGAAACCGGAATCCATCACCAACTGTTACACGTTAACGCTCGTCAGGCATTTTGTAGCCGCCAAATAAAAAGCGAAGATTGATAAACCGCTTCATTGAAGAAGTCGTAATTTGATAACTATGATTATTACTGGTGTCAAATGGTATTTGGTGCACGATATTGTGTAACAATGAATTCGTGAAATTTCTAACTCAACTTGATTCACCCACTTCACCCCTAAATATTGATATTCTTACGAGGTGGTGATTTCCAATAGTTAGTACTCAGTGATCCTCTGTTTCTTCCAATTTCATTCTTTCGCGTTGCAGACACCTCGGGCTGAAGATCGTAAAAATTCATTTTGATGATCAAGCTGTTGACGCCAGTATGTAGGCTGTACCTTATTGCAGTTGTTTCTGTAACTTACCATTGATCATTAGCTGTCGCTGTGGCTAAGAATTTAAATTTTATCACCTGGTTCTCCCGTATACGCTTCTGATGTTGCTTAGCTAAGGTGGCACTGCTCATTGTCCTCCTAAACACTTCCAGACAATATGGTTTCCCTTACTTCACTACTTGCAGCATCCTCTACACATGACATTACATGTGCTAGAGCACTGCGGATGCAGCGCACTAGTCGAAGTCGGCAGAGTACGATTACATTTTCTCTAGTAGCGTAGAGTTGAAATTCTCAGCAGGTCCACTTACAACAATCTGAAGTATCACGACAGGCGCCCGCCTCAGCTGTGCAGCGTGCGCGGTGCTCAGCAGCTCACAGAGGCCGTGGGCTCAATTCAAGCCGTGGCATTCGCACATTAGTGCAAGCGCAATTCGTATGCTTCGCGATGTCAGTGCTTGTCAGATGACGTTAAAGAATTCTAGATGGTCTAAATTTTCGGAGCTCTCCACATCGTCGTGCCTTATAATGATAGCGTGGTTTTGTCTCGAATAACACCAAAAATTATTATTCGACCTTTCGTGTCCTTGCTCGTGGATTTCAGCTGAACTGATGTCCTGCTTGAAGAGACAGCCGTAAATCATGCCGTTTCACACCACGACGCCGCTCATAATTCCACAGCTCTACTGTGTAAAAGTCGTTCGGTTACGAGTCGGGTAGCCTTTGCGCGTGACAGCGCGCGTGTGACAGCGAATAGCGGCTACTAGCGGGACAGAGTTGTCCGGCGGGCGTGCGAGCCTGCTCGAGCGACGGTTTCCAGTCTCGCGCGGCACAATTGCCCTCCTCTGCCAGCTGGTTGGGGCGCGAACTCGTCCGCTTCTCGCCACACATTTATATGCAGCCACGCGGCGGGCGAGTCGCAATAATACTGCAGTCTAGTTTGGCATACCCGGTAGCCTCTCCGTGCTTGTTTGAGATCGTGCCCAGAATACGGAAGCGCCGGATAAAGGCGCCATCGAGAGCGAAGCGCCCCGTTCCAGGGTCACAGGCAACGGCAGTTTTTCAGCACCCGGTCCGGGACGACTAAGATACGCTTCCAGCCGCGAGCACGATTGTCCCGGCGCACTTTCGCTGTCGACCTCGCTGTGAAGCGTACCGACCTGCATATCTATGCGAGAAGCGTTGGTGCGGTACGCAAGAAAAAAAAAGGGAGACGTGCTGAAATGACAGAGAAGAGCCCGGTTATGGGGCAGTAGAAAGAGGCATACATTACGTGGAAAACTTGCCAGCAAGCGCGATGGTTTCTGTATTGGCCTTTCTCCGTCATAGTACAAACAAAAAGCAAAACAAGGCCACGTTGTTCAAGTTTAAACTTTGCCTTTTGTTTCGCACCTCCGTTATTATTTCCGGGTCGTAGAGATCCAGAAGGAAACTCATTCGGACAAGGAAAATAGCCCTTATTAAGGCTGCAATGGTTTCGGTGGTACACTGTGGCCGCAAACGTGTCATCTCACTTTGGAGCAGGTTGAAACGAACAACAAATAACGTAAGAAAAAAAAGCAGTTCATTGTTTTGTTTTTTTCGCGTTTTGCCATTTTGAAAACATGGGTTGTAGATTTGAACGTTAGATTTCATGCCTCTAATCGCGTTTCCTTCCGACTGATATCATTATGCAAGAGAAAACAGAGCCTACATATGGGGACACGTTGGTGACGTAGAATGAATTGATCCACCTTTTTGCTCAAAATTATATTACATGCATCGCAGTAAAAATTATTAAGTGTTTTTGTTTTTGACTCTTTCATTGATGTAGATAATTATCCACCTTGCATTACCAGGAACTAACTTGCGAATTGCCGTACGAACGTATATACGTACTGGAACGTCTCTTTACTTAGTTTCGAAAACTGAGAGCTGTCAATGTTTCTACCTTTCTCAAATAATATAGTAAACAAACAGACAAGAAAACAACAATACAAGGGAAAATTGTAACAAACAACAAGCTATTATATTAATTTTTCACTGTATAAAATTCATTCTGACATGCATGCTACTTTTGCAGTTGATATAAAACCTATAGGAGCTCTAGAGACCCCAGTGAGGTACTTAAAAAAAATCTAATCTATGTTCTTCTGAACGATGTTTGCTTTCTGACACCATGCGAAAAAACGACTCAACCCAAAGCTACGGTAAGCACTTGCAAGACATTTTTCTCTACGTCTCATTTCTGTTGGTGCCATCCTCGTTGACTACATTGCAACCGCGACCAAAAAGAAAAGGTAAAACGGCACCCGGAGATGCCACTAAACGAAGTGTCAGTAGCGCGCTGTAGCGAGACAAACCTGGAACTTGGCAGCGGAGTGTATATACGCTGCTTGCGAGGCATGGCTAGTGGTGCGAAGAAAACGCAGCCATCGCTTGGCGACGCGGTCTCGCTCGGCGTTCAGTCGCCGCATTCCGCTGTCACTACAGGGTCGCGGTAGAGAGGTGAGCGCAGGAGCGTACCTTAACGCCCAACGCCACTCTTTATTCCGGTTACTGCGCAGTGCCCCCCGGCGATCCCATCATCGTGGATGAAGACGGCCGCAGGATGGAGGGACTGGTGGGCCGCTTCAACGAAGGGGAAAATCTCCGGCTCGTCTGCCAAGTGCAGGGAGGTAAGCTGGACCGAGAGATGCACTCGCTTACGACGTTGATGCTCGCCACGACGCAACATTTTTTTTCTGCTGCTCTTTTTGACGCGGGCTGGAAGCGTCCAAATCTTCTGTCTCGATGCCCGCGCTCCGATACTACCTGTACCTTGTAATAGCGTTCGCTCTCCCTTCCCAACATTCCTCATCGTTACTTCCGGTTCACCGCTGCACCAACAAAGTTCCGCGAAATCTTTTTATATTTCTGTTATTTTGCCAGTGCGTTACCTTTCCTTTTTTTTATTTCAGCCGGCTCACTCTCACTCGCTCATTTTTTTTTTCATATTTCATTTTTCCGGGCGCACTATATTTCCACTAACATCTTCTGCTATGCAAGCGTCGTGATCTAGATGTTTAGTTTCTCTTGAAAGTTACCGCGTATTTTGCGGCTTTTTTTTTTCACTTACGGCTGTACCAATTTTTCGGTTTGCACCGCAACCCACGCTTTGCTGTTACAAAATAGAGGAGACGCTGGCAGTCATCTAGGTCAGCATCAAAACTTCATCCTACGCAGTGTTGCTTTCCAGGTATTTGTATCCACTACCTCCCGTGCTTTTGGTGCAAATCCGAGTTGGTGCATCATTCACATAAAGCAGTTTGTGTTGACTCACTTATACGGGGAGGCAGTTTTTTTCTCCAAAATTATTATAAACTCTGCATTCCACTTCTTTTCTCGGCGTCCTCTGCGTGACCTCATTCATTTTGATTTGCTGCTTTACCGTTGATGCATTTGCTCCTGTTCTCTGTGTCGTATTTTTCTTTACGCCAGATTTTGTAAGATAATTTATCAGCATTTTTTAGACGTTGTCATTGCACTTTAATTCACATTCCACAACTTTTTTAACGCGGCCCTGAACTTAAGTCTCTGGATTATTTTTCCCATTTCACTCGTAGCCCACTTCCGAGGCCGGCAATAGATCCCACGCCCTTGACCTTAGCACGCAACGCGACTGCTTGCATGCTAAGTTACTGCGGCGGTTCGATTTTTCATTGGTGTAATCTCTAGAGGAAACATAACTTGCAATATAACGATATCCACGTGTTACCCCCGTTTGCTGTTGGGTTTTTAGAGAACAATATGGGCTTTTAGATAACTAAAATTGAATTCAACAGATTCGAACAGCTTATGAGAGCGCGCATTAAAACCAAGGACGAAACGAATTCACAAAGATAAACAAAGACGTAGTTGCTGAAATCACCATTTAAGTCTTCGTCTAAGACAGTGTGCTCACTTCGTTCTCCTTTTTGATGCACGCTGCAAACCGCTACGATAGACCATCTAGCATAGACCAACGACGTAAGCGACTTGATTTGAATAAGTGAGCATCCTGCGGTGCAGGTAAGCCTCGTCCGGTGGTCACGTGGTGGCGCGACAAACGGCTGGTGGACGACAACTACACCGTGGTGGGTGACTCGGTGCACAACAGCATCGAGATACGTGAACTGAGGCGCGCCGACTTCCTCGTTGTGCTCACGTGCCAGGCCAGCAACAACAACGTTACGGTGGCTGCTTCTCGCTCCATCACGCTCGACATGAACTGTGAGCATGTTTCGGTCTTGCGCAGGTCTTTATTTATCGTTCCAGGAACCTGAAACGGGACAAAGTATTCACGACCAACTATATGAGCTGAGAGCATGACCTAGACATCGCAGATGCTTGTAGTTGTTATTGCTGCAACTGAAACTGGATGAAGTCTTTTTCGATAAACAATAACAAAAACAGTATCCAGTAACATTCTAACTATTGTCTCTTCTTTAGTTTTATTTTCATGTAAAAATAGCCAGATACGTCTTTCCCCAGATAACTTGCACATGCCAAAATAAGTGGGAAGCGAGAAATTGCCGAGTAAATGCCAATGCTCGGAATACACGTTTAGTTTAAAATAACATTTCTAGTGATAGGTAACAAAATAAAATAAAACAACTTCGTAGTTCATTTACAAGCATAGTTGCTAGTTTAACACGAAAGCGTTTATTTTTGTCATGGTGAGTAATACGTGAAATTCAAGGAATAAACGAGGCACAGGAGTGTTCTTCCCCGCCTTCGTCATCCCCGCCTTCGTCAACAGAAACGTATTATGCCTGATTTGGTATTGCCGACAAAGCGCGTTGCCTACCCATCAGACACTCAGTTTTATTATGAGTGTATCAGCAGCAACTAAAACTGAGACTTGTACCATGGCGAGAGCTGCAAACACTAAATTTGACCGCAAGATTTTTTTTTACTTTTACCAGAAAGCTATTCCTGAAGGAGAGCTGGCGAGCTTATACGCACGACACGTTTGTACCGCCTTGTGGTTCGGCCTGGCTGGCCCCGTGTTTCGCGAAGGTAGCGTCCTCATTAACAATGCAGGGTTGTTGTTGGCGGCGTTGACCTTTCGCTAACATGGTTCCCATTCTTCGCCTAACAACGGCCGCAGTGATTCCACTGGACGTGACTATCCAGCCACCGAAGCGGCCCCTGTCCGCCGATAAGGAAATTGAGTTGGTCTGTTCCTCGAGTGGATCGAGACCCCCAGCACTGCTTACTTGGTGGAAAAGTGGAGAACAGATCCTATCTTCTAAGGAACACCAGGTAGCGAAGTCATTCTTTAACATTTTTTTTTGGCAAATGGTAAAGTTTCATTGCAGAAGGAAGTTGCACACAATAAAAACAAGGAAAAAAAGTAAAACGAAAAGTAAACCCTTGTACGTATTTATTTCTAATAAGACTGTGCCACGCACCACGCACACCATTTGTTTATTTGAATCTCATTTGAAATTGGACAAGTTATTTAAACCTCTCTAAATTATCCCAGTAGAGAGCATGGCTGTCTGTTACTGTTTGAAGTAATTATTTCAGACGACAGTCTTTTTTAAATAATTGAACACAGAACACTTGGTCTGCTTGCAAAATTCAGCCCCTTGGCCATTGTTTAAGCTCCTGCTGAACGCCTAGCCTACTTGAGCTGGTGGCTATGTTCTAGTTTGTGAATATTGTCGATCAAAAAAGCAAATATTACGCATATCTGAGGTGCAACAACATTACGTCAGTATTAGGTGGTGTGTTCCTTTTCTAGAAAATACGTAGATACGTAATGCTAAAGACCATAGTGTTTTTTTTTAAACTGCGCTGAAAATGGGACGTCATGCACGGTGATAATGCGAAGCTATGCATGTGAAAGCCCTCTGGCCACAATGTGTGGCTGCCACCTGGCAGTGGTCATGGGTTCTGCACAAACTTGTGTTTCCTGGTGCAACTGCCAGATCGCATGCATATCTCATGCTGTGCCATATCTCACGAGGATGAGACCAGGATTCATGTAGTCAGTGATGTTCCGTACTACGCCGAAGAATTCCCATTCAGAGACACTAAAATTGTCTATTTCGGGTATTTTTCCCTGCAAACGTTGACGAAATTCTCAGCCTATTTCCCTGCACAACAGTACTAATTACCACTTCCATCCACGAACATACATACAATTAAACGCGTCTGACGTGCAGGCGACTTCTGAAATCATGACTATCCTCTCTACTGCCACACAACAAAAGCACGGCTTTATTAATTTATGTTCTGTGAGTACACTGCACATTGTGTACTTCAAGTCTAACACCAATAGTGAACTAGGAATCTCGCCGTGTAAAATGAATCTCAAGGGCTATGCTTGCGTGGTGCATGCGCCTTAACCGATTGCAGCAGATGAAGGCGCACTGTGATTGCTAATTTTGGTCGTCCTAGGAGATTATAACAATTCCTGAAATTCCCTGCAATACCACGAAGATTCCCTTTTTCCCTTTGGCTCAAAATGACAGGCTGAAATTTTCTAAAAAAAGGGAACAGTCCCCGCACGGAACATCACTGCCTGTATACAGTACGGCCGACTGAAGTAGTCTTTAGACGACGTTAGCAGTGAGGCACGTGCATACGCGGCCATTTCTCAGTTATTCTTATAGCGGTGCTTATCGGTTCAGTGACTGTGCTCGTGCAGGTTCAAGAGGGTGTGAGCACCAGCTCGAGCGTGATCCTGTTTACGCCTCGAGCGGAGGATAATGGTCTCGTGCTGTCATGCCGAGCAGAGAACCAGTTCATCCCAGGAAGCGCGATTGAGGAAGGCTGGAAGCTCGACGTTTTCTGTGAGCACATTTCTCCTTTTGAAGAGGTTGCTCGTTTTGAGCATGTTTATAAAGTATTCAAAATAAATAGCTCGCAATGAGTTTAATAACTGCTCTTCTTGCTATATTTAGAACTACTAGCTTTTTTGTTTGTTTGCCAGCTCAATGACAATAGTGAGTTAATTTTTTTCAAAATGTTTTTCAATGGAAATAAGCTTTTAAGAATTAAAATTTCGTCAAACGCTTATGGAGCACGTTGTGTAACTCGGACAATGAGCTTCATTATACCTCTTGTGTGAATATTAAGCTTAGGAACCAATAAAACATGGTTTAAATGTACCAGCTTTACACTAGTTTTGCAACGAATGAAGAAATGATACACTACAGCCAAAAGAACAGCTTACAACAACAGCAACTGAGAAATATATAACTTTTACAGATCTTTTCTGGAAGGTAGATTTTTTTTGCAAAAGAAAAACAGATTGATATGTGAGGTTTAACGTCCCAAAACCACCATTGTGTATGAGAAACGCCGTAGTGGAGGGCTCCGGAAATGTCGACCACCTGGGGTTCTTTAACGTGCACCCAAATCTGAGCACACGGGCCTACATTATTTCCGCCCCTATCGGAAACGCAGCCGCCGCCGCCACTGGGATTTGATCCCGCGGCCTGCGGGTCAGCAGCCGAGTACCTTAGCCACTAGACCACTGCGGCAAGGCTGAAAGAAAAAAAAAGCTGTCCTTTCCAATTGGGCTGTATGTGATAAAGCGATATTTGAATCCGGATAACAATTCGTTTGTTGCTAGTGAATGAGACTCGCAAAAATAAAGAGAAAGAGATAGAAAGAGTATAAGAAAGCTAGCGAGGTTAACTAGATCAAAACAAACAAGGTATATGCCACGGTATATGCCAAGAAACCACGTGGGGTTGGCTTGCCATAGAGTATGTTATTCTTGTTGCTGTTTTTAAATGTTAGCGTTATTTCTGAAAATTCTCGGTAGCGTATCCCTTAGGACTGCTGTATGATTAAGATTACGATTGATATTTTTTCCAATTTTTTCTACTCCTCCTTCCTTCAGCATAAGTTATCAAACCAGAATATTTTTTTGGCTAACATTGATGCCTTTCCAATGCAATTTATTTTTTGTCAAAAAGCGAACGAGTATATTTCTGTGCAAATGTTCACCCTTGTACGAACTGAGCGCTGTATACGTTGGCAGATAAGCCTCGCATCACATTGGTGCTTGGTCAGAACCTCAAGGAGCACGATATTCACGAAGGCCGAGATGTGTACCTGGAGTGTCACGTGGATGCCAGCCCTGTGGCTACCGAGGTGACGTGGCTCTTCGAAGGTCATGAAGTCGCCACTAACACCAGTGCCGGAGTCATTGTTAGCAACCAGTCGCTAGTGCTGCAGAAGGTGCGGAGGTCCCGCCGTGGACGCTACAGCTGCACCGCTGCTAATCGAGAAGGACACGGGACCAGCAACTTCTTTATCTTGCGAGTAAAATGTGAGTGAGCACTGTGGTTCTGGCTCTTTGGGATTGCTACATTTTGCTCACTTCGGCGCTATGAAGGACCGTGGATGTATTAGCGCCTTTTAGCTGTCGAATGCTGCACAGTATGTTGTGGTAACGGCACTACACAAGCCCACTGGACATCGACTGCACATTACGAGGCTGGCCTAAATGATTCATTGTGGATTTCAGAGGCGTTGTATGTTTTTTGGATGGGGTGATAGACAATAACGGATAGTAATGTACGGGGCTGGCACGTGTGCTTTTTGTTGTCTACCATTTTTTATTCTTTTTCTCTTTTCACCCCCTTTATAAACTCAGACGTTTGCAATAAACGTTTAGTTGAAGTTAAGCGCTTGTGTTGTGTGTTCTTTGTAATAGTGGCGGCGCTTCCTAGCAAGATGTAAGTTACAAGTTTTGTCTTCTGGATGCCAACATATTATAACAAAAGAGGGGAACGCCTGTGGCAGTAAACTGATAGGTGCACTACACTGCAGTGCATTGTTGTCCTCTACACTGGTATTAGGGTTGGCTTGTTTCACAAATTACGTGGTTCTATGCAGAATGTTACAGAATGTGATGACCGGGCTTTGTGATACTGCGCGCTGTTATTGTCTAATGTCTTTGGTGTCTGTGATGTTCGCAGTAATATTTTCTATAATTTCTATCTTTATTTTCTCCTTTCATCACCGTGGAAACTACTGTAAATGTTGTTCTGCAGCTGCAATTATGAAGAGTGTTCACTTCGGAGAAGTAAGAAGTAAAGAGAACAAAAGCAAGCGTGGTTTTTGTGAACAGTGATTTTCTGTGGTTGTGAAGTTGCATGCAAGCATTTGACTCACCTAGGCGAGTGCTAACTGAATCGGGTTTCTTCCGTACCGCCAGAGTAGAACTTCAGGATGTGGTTAACACTAGAAGTGTTCTCTCGTATGTATGCTTTTATATTTTACAACATTTAGTTTCAGGCAATAAATGCCTGATAATCAAAGAAATAAAATGAGATAAGTAGTTGCATGTTTGTTTAGTTGCAGTAAGGTGGCACGTTTTAATGTTTATAAAATAATGTGTTACAAGATTAAAATTTTGACATTTCAATGTTTTTCCTCCAGTTGCACCAATATGCAAACCGGGCCAGAAGCGAATCTACGGAGTATCGCAAATGGATTCAGTGTCCGTGCACTGCGAATTGGAAGCGGATCCAGGAGACGTGACCTTTCACTGGCGTTTCAACAGTTCGTCTAGTGGCAAGCGTATCGACTTGGCCAGCTATAGCCATGCGCAGACACGCAGCACGGCCATGTACTCTCCGCAGAATAGCGATGACTTTGGCTATCTACTCTGTTGGGGAGCCAACGAGGTCGGCAAGCAGCTGCACTCCTGCAACTTCACGGTCGTACCAGCAGGTATGCGCAATCATATCGTCAAACCCAGTGCTTCAATAATGAAGCAAATGATGTTCTGCATTTAAGTACAAGGGCACGAAATGGTATTCAAAGAGAGAGAAGAAGACTGGGTGTGTTAACGAAACAAATGTTCGGTTTAGTATCAGAAAGATGTTCATGAACCTTAATGCTCTTGAGCATCGCCTTCAAAAGAAGAACGTGAAGACGTGATCGTTCCTCTTTCGCACCGTTTTCTCATTCAATTACTGGTCTTGGCTTGTCAGTGGACATTATAGATGTTACGCAATGAAATGGACATGTGTTATTTCTTTCCTTTTGCGGAATGTTATGATCACTGGGATCATAGTATTTCGTTTTCTTTTCGTTTTCTTTTTCATTTTGTATGTGCTGTACTTATTGTATATTTACGTGTTCATTAATTTCTTGGCTTTAATGGTGAAAATATTTGTGTTTATTGTTTTGTATTTAATATGTATTTATTTTTACTTTAATCGCACAACATATGAAGTATGAATTTGTGGTGTTTTTTTTTCTCTCTTTTGTCCGGTACTTGTGTTATGAAATAATTTGCTATGTCGCTCCTTGTGTTCACTATGAGTGTATGAAACACTCACCCCAAACAATCTTTATGCCACTTACTGTTTCAACTATGTCTCCCTGTAACTGGCCACCTGCTTATGCCTAAGGGTCTGCAGTATGTAATAAATAAATAAATAAATAAATAAATAAATAAATAAATAAATAAATAAATAAATAAATAAATAAATAAATAAATAAATAAATAAATAAATAAATAAATAAATACATAAATAAATAAATACATAAATACATAAATACATAAATAAATAAATACATAAATACATACATAAATAAATAAATAAATAAATAAATAAATAAATAAATAAATAAATATCACCTCAGCATCGACGCCGACGTCGACATCGTAATTTCTGTGGCATGGGCTTTTAACACGAAGGCGTTAAAGAGATGTAGTGCACACATGATACTTCTTGGTGGCCCTATTGGTACAATCAGTTCTTAGCAGAAATGACGATGATCTAGGAAACACATAGGATACCTGCCTCACCTTGCCATGCAGATTGCTTTTGTACAAGTGCGAATAACCAAACCAGTTTCCTTATGCGTATCGTCAATGCTTTAAGCGTACATTCACAAGGTATTCTATCAGGATTTCCACAGATGCACACTAAGGCAGACTGTAGTATCAGGGGATACTTATGTTACATTCCTAAAAATATACTTGATTATTTTATTATGTATACTTTCCTAATTTAGGAGTCTATGGACATGACACGCCTCACGTCGCGATTTCGCACTTCTAGTTGGAAATCCTTATTGCTACAAGACGGCTAGCGAAAGCTGTTGTTTAGAACGTTCAACATCTACATTGTGGGATGACGCTTACGCTTCAGGTGCCACCGTCGTAAGCAATATTCTCTAGACCACTTTAGACACATCAACACCTTATTGCAATAGTATAGCACGTGCTATACGGCTCTTAAGACAGGCACCTTTTGCCTGCGCTCCTTAATGAGAATTGGTTTATCACACTTCCTTCACTAAGGGCTGGGAGTCGCAAGGGTGCGTTCGAGGTACGATAAGTGGGCGGAGAGCAATAGAGACGCGAACGGTTGTGTTAGCAATGCCTCCCCCCCCCCCCCCCCCCCTTTCTCCAGGCGACGTGATAGTCGCCAGCACTTGTTCTTCGCTTTCGCACGATGCAGGTCCACCGGAGGCTGTAAGCAACTGCAGCCAGTTGAATGCCACCGAGGACTCGGTGTCGTTCGAGTGCGCCGAGGGCTCCTGGGATGGCGGCGTCACGCCAGTCACGTTCTTCGTCGAGCTTCACGACATCGAAAGCGGCCGCCTGGTGGCGAACGCGTCCGCTTCCCCCGTGCCGGCGTTCGGCTTCTCGGGGCTTGCCGGTGGTACCTCATTTCGAGCCAGCATGTACGCGAGGAACGCTAAAGGGCACCGGCCGCCTACACGCTTCGTCGTGAGCACGCTGCGGCCCGCCGAAAAGCTTACGGGTGAGCTGGAAAGCATTGACTGCAGTTAGGACCCGGGCGCACGCAGGTGCTTTGCCGAACATGAGCGCACGATCTCGATTGCTTGTGCTCGCCGATTACCCCGTTTTCTCCCTGTTGCACTATTCCTCAGCAGTAAGAGATACACTGTTCTGTTTCGCGTTGGATCTTAGTGCCAGTGTTCCCTGCTTCGTGCCACGCATACCGGCGATAGGTTCGACCGATCTTTCGCTCCCTGCCTTCCTCGATAGCTGATCTTGTTTTGCAGTTGTTCTAAGACCCCGATGAAGTTGTCTGTTGGTCAGCTTAAAGTATTCCCGCAAAATCTTTGAAAATACAAGTTATTACATTATGTTGACATTTCCGTGGAAAGTATCATGCTGTTGTCACAAGGAGTATGGATAAAGCCAGCACATTGTATTATATGAGATAAACTATTCAATTTCGTGGTATTCATTGACTGGCCTTTTAGTACCTAACTTATGAGAGCCACTCTTGATTATGACGTTGAAATAAATGACTGCTTAGCCAGTGAAAAAGTCATGCGCTTAAATTTTTCTTGAGCCTTCTTAGTCTCAACGATTTTGTGTTTTTGTTTTGCAGCTGGAAGCCAAGCCATCATAATGATAAGGCCCGTCTTAGGAGTCATCATGGGTATCATATTAACCCTGGTCATAGCAGCGATCGTAATTATAATCATTATAAAGTACAAGCATCCTAGAAAAACAAGGGGTGAGTTCGGAACTTCTACATGTACTTATGAATTCTGGATGTGTTTAGAATAACAAAGGCATGCTTTTGCCGCATTTGTACAACCGACAAATCAACAAACGTTATTTACTTCATAAATTTGCATGCCAAAGGATCACAGGACTCACATAATTTATTAGTCGTCGCAAGAAGCTGTTGTCTAAAATGCTGTTGTTTGGTTCCTTAATGGCTTGACAATGAACTTTTACAGTCTGCAATGATAATCAATAGACATGATAGCGTTTCCGCGCCAAATTTCTACCTCTATTCATGTTTCAACGTACTACTTCACCATTCTTCGTTGTAGAAAATTTTTTAATGCTTTAATGTTTTTTTGTGCATGTTCTCTCTTTTTGTCTTTATATTCTACAATGTTTTTTTAGCATTTCTCACCCCTCTCTAACGGCTCTTGTGTTTTACCTTTTTTTTAGATGACTACAAGGAAAGAACAGATGACAAGTAGGTGATTCTCATCAAAGTTTGAGCAACTTTATCTAAATACAATTTAGAAAATTTTATGACAAATCTTGGTAGTAGTTATACCTTAGCAGACCTATTGACGAAGTAATTATTTCGTAAATTTGTGCTTTTCAGCACGTCAATAAACGTTTTGCCGGTCACTTCTGTGATGTTCATGGGCCTCGTTTTCTAATTTAGCATGAAGAAATGTCTCGAGAATTTACTGATAGCAATGTAAACATTTGAGGCATATAAACTAATTTTGGTTAATTTGAAGAGAGCATATCGACAGTTGTATGTCCCTTAGATAACAATAAGAGTTGCTTTCACAAAGCAATGGGCGCTAAGTGGCCTGGGAATTCCTAAAGACAGCCCTGTTTTGCCATTAGAGCATTGGCATTTTAACTTAGTCAAAGCGTAACTGACTTTTCATTTTTTCAGGTCACAGAGTCTGCTCAAAAAAGATGGAGAGGAATTCATTGACATAGAAGGCCGCAGCCCGGACATTATACCAGCAGCTCCAATAAGTAGGGTTATATCTTATTCTTTGTCCTAACGTTATTATATTTCTCTGGGAATCTGTCAACAAAAAACGCCAGGCCTGCGTGGTAGGCGCAGTACAGCCGCAGCGAAAGCTACAAAGCATCCTTTCAGAGCATTTTCAAAACACTGATTGAGTAGTGACTGCAAGCACACTTGCGTGATACCCACTAGGACATTAATAATAAAACTTTGTGTAGTAGCCGCCAAACACTTGCAAGCGTAGTATCCGCTAAACAATTGCAAAGAATTTCGTGACAATTGTTCATGCAGTGACTGACGACGATGAGGAATTATGGCTGAAGTGGGTATGTGCCACAGTTAACAGGGGAACAAGAACAAGATTTTGTAATGGGTTGGGGCATTGGACGGCCCACTCGTTACGCTATTCGCATTGTGCGACATCTGGCTGTTATTTCGCTCTTTTAAAACGCTTTCTAAGTCGTATTAACGCGATTGCTTTTCCGACATCAAGCCTGCCTAAGGCAAGTTTGACAATCACAACCACCGGTGTAGGTAAGTGGTAGAATACTGGGCTGGCACCCAACAGACCCTGGTTTCGAGCCCCATTTTTGGTGCTAGGTTTCTTTTTCTAATTTCGCGGGATGTGTTATGGACACCGGCGGTGGCGGACAACTGCGCGTGACCAGAGTTGTGATCTAGTAACAACTTTCGCGGTAATAATAGGGTTCGGGCATCACCTGACTTGTGGGTAAAATTTAATCCCCCTGAAACACCATCCTACAAAGATAAAGCATGTTTCAGCTTCCAATCAGCGGAGATAGGCACTGACAGAGAGCTGCTTGTGTTCATTATTCAAAGAGGAGTATGCTTGTCACTATATCAGTGTTATAGTAACATAGTAATGATAATATGCAAAGACACACTTATGTAAAGACAAACGACAAAAAGAAACAAAAAGCACGTGACATATGTGTTGTATGATTTGAGGAATAATTGAATATTAGAATTTGGCCAATGCGGCGTCTTAAGTGGTCAACAGAAAGTCCTGATTACGTGAGTGCATGGAATTTAATAGGGCAACCGTGGCACGTGCCTTGCGCGAATACCACCTTTAGTCCCAACTTTCACTCTATTCACTCTGCTAATATGTCCTTTTCATCTTGTTCTACAGCGTATGATGGGGTACACGAAGATAAAAAACAATACGAAGAGCATGCTGTGGCGACTTACTACAATTTGCCAGTTGCAGAGAATGAGATCGGTCACTCTGGAACGCTACCATCTAGTAAATATACCAATGGAAAGGTAAGGTGGCATGTTGTTACTACAAGATGCTGACAATGTAAATTGGCAATATTCCTAGGATCCGGCGCTACCAAATCCTCAACAAAAATATTAGGCTAGGTGCATACCAAATAAGAAAACAATTGTAGCACGCTTGAGGTTCGCGTTGAATTGCAGAACGCGATGGCATAGTCTGGTATGGCGTCCTTTCTCTGCGGACACCTCAACCATGCCGCAAGGAAAAAGAGCCAATGTGACAGAATCGTTAGCCGTTTAAAATTAAGTTTACTACTGCAAGTATAGGTGCAAAGTGCCCACTGCGTGTTATTTTAACCAGGAAACTGTAAGCTCCCCGTAATTTGTCTCTCGGAAACAGAAATTACCATCATTAGAAACTGGCACGTGCTCCCTGCATCATCTTATTTTCATTTTCATCCTTTTCTACTTCGCACCCAAAACAGGTTCACGATTTTTCTTGCGTCACCTTCATGGGTGAGAGAACGAGTGCTGAGATAAAGAGAGAGCGAGAAAGATGGATGTTCTTAAACTATAAGGTGTGATTCGAATCCGTGTTCTTTCAAAGTGTAGGCTAGTGTCTTAACCCCTCGTAATAATCAGGCACGCTAGCAGCGCGTAGCATAGCTTAACCGTGTGTTGTTTAGTGCAGGAAATTAGTGTCAAAGAATAGAGTGAGCAAAGAGGATTGAAAGAAGGAGGGACAGAGTAAAGAATAGAAAGAACGGCGAGCTCAGAGAACTAAAGGAGGAAAAAAACAAACAAAAGGAACAGAGAACAGATGACAAATACAAAAATAGAGGAAATAGAAAAATAAAGTTTGTGAAGCTTAGCAAGACAGAAAAAGCCAGCAGTACATAAACGTCCATCAGCTACACTAGCTTTATTACGGATCAGTGAAGCGCCCACTGCGCATTCAAAAAATAAAAGAACACGTGAGCCGACGCAGCTGCTCGCTTTGTAGATGCTCTTGCTGATCATGCTGGTAGCATTAGAGTAGACTTAGAATAGACTTTTCATGTTTGAATATATTCTCCAGAAATGGTAAATACATTATTACAATATACATTAATACTGTCTACAATAATATACATTATTACGGTGGCTTTTATTAGTCACAGTGAAGTAACCTTTTATCACTCATGCCCTAATATATGTATGCCAGGCTTTTTCCTGCGCTGAGCTTCTAACGCCCCTTGATACTCGCTTTTAGATTGTAATGCTGGCAGCAAGTTGGTGCACGAGGAACCATCTGCCAATTTTTTCGTTTTTTTGCAAATGTAGTCTAAATGAAAAAAAAACTTCTTCGCCTTCCAGACTAGAACAACATAGCGTAACGAGACCTCGTATGCATCGCTTTCACGGGAGGGAACGTATTTGCGCCTAACATCAGTCATTTCAAACAAATCCACAATCTCCACTGGAAGAACAGCTTCTACGTGTCCGCAATGCCAAAATCCCCATTTGCAAATTTGCGAAGCACCCACTATATGCGTCCTTACGTAAGGCGCCACGGGCAGTTGCGCGGCTTGATTGACTGATTGATATGTGGGGTTTAACGTTCCAAAACTATCATATGATTATGAGAGCCGCCGTAGTGGAGGGCTCCGGAAATTTAGACCACCTGGGGTTCTTTAACATGCACCCAAGCATGAGCACACGGGCCTACAACGTTTCTGCCTTCATCGAAAATGCAGCCGCCACAGCCGGGATTCGATCCCGCGACCTGCGGGTCAGCAGCCGAGTACCTTAGCCACTAGACCACCGCGGCGGGGCCAGTTGCGCGGCCGTGCACTTTGTAATGGGTGGGCAGCTTGGGTGGGCAGCTTGGGTGGGCAACTACTGCGCAGTTCGCATGTTTTGATGCGTGAAGTGATCGAATATCAGAATTATTATAAACTCACGGCGCCTGTTGAAATAAGCCTATTTATCGAATCCCGGCTGCTCCGGCTGCATTTCCGATGAAAACTAAAGTGTTTTAAACCCGCGTATATAGATTTAGGTGCACGTTAAGGAACCCCTTGAGGTTGAAATTTCTGTAGCCATCCACTGTGGCGTCTCTCTTTATGTTATCGCGGTTTTGGGACGTTAAATCCTATTAATTAATAATAATATTATTATTAATAAATATACTATTTTACCTTCTATAAGATATGCATTCATGCTGCAGCTCTGAGGGAGATATTTTTCTTAAATATTTTCATTATAGCATCAACATAAACACATGGTCATTTTTTTTGCAGCACACGTATAAGCAGGAGGCCGCTGGTTCAGACCTAACTCACGTCGAACTTGCCTTGTCAAGATCGGGTGGAGCATGCATGTCGGCCACTCTACCACGGCCACACAGGACTGTCCTGGATGATTTTCGTGGCACCGAATACGGCCGCATAGACTTCCAACGAAGCACTGCTCTACGACCTCTTCCGTCAGGTCACCAGATTCCAGGCGGTCCTGAGGACATGGACGAGAACGACAGCATCAGGCCAAACCTCTCCGACACGCCTGTGGTTACGGGAAACCGAATGGAAAGCACTGTCTAGCCAAGACATATTTTTTCTGTTTTTATAGCTTTCAACACGGTTGATACAGAAGAAGCCGAGCAGGTTTGTGCCTTCATACTTAGTAGGTTGTTGTCTATATAATTAACGCGGCGATAACTAGTACATCGAACTTATAGCGGTGGTGTGCACGTAGGATGTCAATGAGGGCATTGTGAACACTGAGGAGCAGGGGCGTAGCTAGAAATATTTTTTCGTGGGAAAGGGGAAGGAGGGGGCACCTTCTAGAAATGGTCCTTTTTTGTTCTGAATGCCATGGCGAAAAAAATCCGAGGGGGTGGAGGAAAAGAGGGGGACAGTGTGGTACCTCCTTGCTACGCTTCTGCTGCAGAGGCATGTTCGTCCCTGCGGACAAAAGCAACATAATTTTTCCGTCGCCTCGCAACGACCGAGCACTGCATCCATGCAGGGACACTACAGGTATGAATTGAGCTAGGTCCATTCCTGGCGAGAACAGGGTACCTGTAGATGAGTAAACAAAGAAATTTAGACACGAACGTGGCGCCTTCTTTTTTGCTCTGTAGCTATAGCTCGTTCGAAGACCTGAAATCCCATATCTTCATCACTCAATTTCTCATTTGGCTAGGAGATGAAAAGTGAATTACACAAATCTTGACAATAAATAAACCTGCAGTAAGCAACAGAGCGTGATGGCTGGGCTGCACTAGGACGCCCACTGATTCCCAGAAATCAGCAGCCTAGATCTTGAAGCTACGTCACCATTCCCCGTGAGTGATTCGAATAGAGTAGCACTACCGGGGACTTCTGTTGACTGCTTTTGATGCAAAAAAGTTTGTTGAATGGCAAGCAGAAAGTGTGCTCCAACGCCAAGAAAAAGAAATGATTCAACCGAGCACAATATTTTTCTTCCGTGCCCCTTCAAGTTTTTTGTGCTGCCTGAACAATTCAGCCAAAAAAAAAAAAAACTGATGTGGACAGTGTGCAGAGAGCAGGTTCGAACATATCTGCAGCCCCACTGAAGATGGTGTGTATGCATAAGATACTGAGAAATGTCTAGAAGAAAGAGCAATCGATTCTACAGCTAATCATCTCCCACATTGGCTTCGTATCGTTTATCGCTCAATGATATCAACAAAACTACCTACTCTGGCTTCCACTATGATGTAAATATATAGCAGTCAAGTAGCTAATAGTAGTAATAAAACATTAAAGCGTGGCGCAGCGGCTTATATCTGGCAAGCTTTGCACGTAATACGTATCCTATAGATCTCAAGGGAACGAGATGAAAATGCCTTTGGTCGATGTGGCGACAATTCTATAAAGCAGACAGCTCGTATGAAGATATCAGAGATTGAATATACCTCCTGCGTAAGAAAGATAAGTTGCGAGCTTAAGGTTTGTAACACGTGCAAATGCACAATACTTTCCTGTTAACGCACTATTTAAACTAAATTAACACGTAGTTTGCTTGGAATGGTCTAGTGCATAGCAATGACACAATTTCTTTTACAACGCCTTTCAGACCAGGCTATTCAGAAATCACAAAAAAATATTAATGACACAGGAGCTATGTTTTGTAAAGATGCTATGGTATTTGAGGTAGTATGTTAGTTTTCTCTCGCATCAATCTCGCTAAACGTTTTTGACAAAAACATAGTTGTACTTATAGTTGTTCGAAATTTTCGCAAGGAGGCTAATTGTGTTGTTTGTTCAACTATAGGGTCGCCCATTCAACGTCCCAACTAAGGCGAAACAGTGCAATTGTGGTGCGTGTCTGCGCAAGCGCCTCACCGGATAACCAAACTGAACCTGTGAGATGTAAAGTTCGTGATTCTCCCCAAGTGCGCTTAGAGAGAAGGAATACTGGACATTTGCGTTTGTCGAAAACGATGCACCGGAATGCTATGGCTGTGCAACTGTATCCATAACATGTGTACAGAAGTTTGCAAGATGACTACGCAGAGGTAAGCAACGGAGCTATTTGTATCCTATTTTCGCATACATGCGCATTTACTATGGCAGGAACTTTTGTATTTGCGTCGTACTCAAAAGCAGTACACCCAAGCTTCGACTATTTCACGACAAACTTACAACTTTCAAAGTGCCGTTTAGTTATATAATTATCAGCTAAAATCCCAAATCATCGTGAGAATGGTTTAAATAATGTATTTTCCGCCGTGCTGTAACACCGTGGTACATTCTTAAGACAGATGCTTGGGCTAGTTCTTGACTGGGAATTAAACTTAAACCAGACCGCCTTAACCTGCCTATTCCCCGTGGTGTCCAGTTATTCAAAGAACATTCACTAGCATTGTTGGCCGCTGATAAGGATGGGGGCGTTGCTGTGTTGCCAAATAAAGTGCTTCGCTTAAAAACAAGCAATGCTATAAGTTCCGTGGGAGCAATCTTTTCTGTCCTTGTCTCTTCTTCCGTAGTTGCGCCGTAATTACCTACTCGTAGTCTTGAGCTGTGCAGATGTTTTGATACTGTAGTAAAATATTACGACATAATTTCAACTGCAAAGATATCTAAGAAGTTTAATAATTTTGAACGTACTGTAAATGTACACAAAAGTTGCAATCTACACATGTGTTGTCAGCACCTATGAAATTCTAGTGAAACTATCTGAAACTGTATCCTATGTTAACGTGTATTATATTTTAAATGAAAATAAAGGCCTTCGGAAGTCCGTATATCGCACTTTTATATATTTTTCTTAAAACGTAGTTTATATTACCTTGCAAAATTTCAGCTCGCTCTCTTCTCCTCAAATCGAAATCAAGCATGGTTTAAAGTGTACTTTAGAGACAGGGGCGGAGAATGTGCAATGTGGTATACTAAAGTATTCTAAACCAAAGCAGAAATTCTCTGTTTCTTCAATCAGGTGCCTTTGAAAGGAACGGATTACAGCAAGAGGAAAGTGTCGTGGTCAGCGGGGGCTCAAGTGCTCAACAAACGTGTTTCACCTGCAGTTGTGTTCAGTGACTTTGCGAATCCGTATGACGCAATTTGTATTGTACATAAAAAATATGGGCAATGTTGACTTTACAGGGAAAAGAAAACCGAGGGCTGTTTTTGTGAATATGAGTGATATCTTTAGAGAAAAGTGTGGCTCTTCAGTCTTTCGTCTCTTCCACTCGCACGGGGAATTCAGGTAAGCAGAGAGTAAACGAGTTCTTTATTCTCGGATATGTTGTTTCCTTAGTATACCTTACTTCGCTGTACTAGTTTTTATTATGCCATAAAAAGCCGCATAATTTTGCAACAATTCTAGAGGGATTAGCACTCAATCATATGAACATGCCACATCGTTCTTTCGATGAGATGCATAATGCAGATATATTAGTTATATAAAGATTTACACGTGACCAGGGCGTTTAGGCTACTTGCATTTATTAATTGCCAGACTACTAAATCATTGCTAGGAAAATCTAAGATAGACTAGTTTGCTTGTTTTCATGTGGTGTGTAACAATATGAGATTAACCTACAGCATTTAAAAGAACAGAATTAAGTCATTTTTTTAAACATAATCCAACATTTTGTTACACTCATAACACAAAAAATTCATGATTTAATTTATAATATTTATTGAGCGTGAAAAGCTTGTTTTACTTGCTGTTTCTGGCTAGTTTATTTGGCTATAGATTTCAGAACTTTACGTTGCCCGCTGGCTCAGTTGCTGTAGTTTTTCTCTGCTGACTCGAAGGTGGTGGGTTTCCATTCCACGTATCGACTGCCTTGTTTAGATAGATTGCGGTAACATGTTTTGTGCACGCGTACTGAAACAACACTTTTCGAAGTGCGTTTCACTGCCTTGACTAGTATTGACAGAAGCCTATCTCAATGATTATTCTTGATATTGTGCGTGTTTGTACTTGTTAACACGTACACTGTTGTGTTGTACGAGTTACACAGTAGAAAAAAAGACCGTGCAGGGCTCTATTTTAAGACTCTAGTTTAAGAGTTTAAGTGTGAGAAGGCAGACACTAGTTTTATTCCACCCTAGAAAGGCAATGTTTGTCGGTGAATATTCAGCGTAAACTTGAGTGAATGTATTGTGCTTTTAAAATTACCTTTAATAACCATGACTTGGAGCTGGAGTGTGCCTACTCCTGGCAATATTTATTTCTTTAGGCTGGCGAAAAAAAGTTCACCGTAAGTGCGTTTCTTTTGCTGAATTCGCCAAAGGCATGAACCTCATTGAAAGTAATCACGCGGGGCTCACAGCATCTGCTAAATGATTCTTTTTCAAGGGACCGCACTGAGCACTCATTAAGGACACAGAATAATCAAGCAGACCAAGTTCTCCGCTCCCTGGTGAGCTTTTTTGCAAAGTTTTTTTTCAAAAAACGTGAAAGTTGGACTAAACATTCTAAATGAGAACGTAAGCAGTTGAAACTTTTTAGGCTTTTTTTTGATGATATGCGTGTTGGAAAAATTCTTGTTCTGAATTTTTTTCAGTCGTGCACACTCCCTAAATTGTGAAGCACTGCTCAGGCTTTCCCACTTTGCAATGAGAAATCTTGAGGGCTCGCACTTTTCACGTGACTGCGGCTTTCTGCTGGCTCGTACGATGATGCGGCGCTTAAAGGACACGTTTTTTCAGTACGCGAAATATGGCTGCTCTTTGCACGCATTGTATTCACACCTTGAAAAGATCAATGATAAATCGTCTCTTCACGTAATGAGATGGATTCAGAGGAAAAAAAAAGAGAAGTCACTATTTCCTACAATACGTAATTGACGTTTTATAAAGTTCTGTTCGATGGTTCTGTGTTGCTTCCACGTTGACAGCTTGATTCTTAAATGACACAATATAGAGCTTGAATCACACTTTAATAAATATAAGAGTGCTTTCGCTCTTCCCATTGGGTAACCTTTTGCCTTAAAAAAAAAAAGCTGCAGAGTCTGCAGACATTAACCTGCAATGTCGCAGTGGTAGTTCTTATGACAAAGGTGAAGTTGTCACGTAGAGTGGTGCAGTTGCAAAAAAAAGCTTATGCTTAATCAAACAATACTATTTGAATATACTGAGAATAAAGGATAACCATCACAGCCCCGCCGCGGTGGTCTAGTGGCTAAGGTACTCGGCTGCTGACCCGCAGGTCGCGGGTTCGAATCCCGGCTGCGGCGGCTGCATTTCCGATGGAGGCGGAAATGTTGTAGGCCCGTGTGCTCAGATTTGGGTGCACGTTAAAGAACCCCAGGTGGTCAAAATTTCCGGAGCCCTCCACTACGGCGTCTCTCATAATCATATGGTGGTTTTGGGACGTTAAACCCCACAAATCAATCAATCAAGGATAACCATCACAGCAGTGAAACACGAAGCACAAGACAAACGAGAGTGTTTTAAGAATGAAGAACTAGCTTCTCAACTTGTGATAAAAAGAAAGAAAATCTTAGAGGAGCGGCGCCTTGACGCATAAGAACCTGAACCGTTGAGAAGAAAAGTGCCAAGTATCACTGCGAATGATAGCCTCGTTTACTTTTAAATGTTGTGATGTTACCTTCAGCCAATAATTCGAGACTGTTAACTGTACCAACTGTCACAACTAATAATTTTACTATGTTAAAGTGACACGACGAAAGAAGAGCAAACACAACAGGACAATACTGATACGTTTGTTCTCCGATCATGTGGGCTTATCATACGTATTTTCAAGATAAATCAACTTGACAAAGGAAGCGGTGACTCTTACGTTTTTTTTTGGGTGTAAACTTTTATCAGCTTCTGCATAGATTTTCATTTTTCTCAATGCACTAGCAACAAAGAGGTCACAGTATTGCAGATAATGAAAGCGCATCGCTGGAGTATCAATGAAGCAAGTATAAGAAGGTCATCCGAGCTGCGTATTTTCTGTAACGTAAATCTTTACGACCCAAACAAACCGTAAAGACAAATAAAATAAATGTTACTAGAAATAATTTTTCATTTCACTAAAATCTGCACAGAGCACGAGTGCAAGTCGCTGAAAAAAAAAAACCGGTTTGCGTTTTAAAACTCTGAATGCTGGTACAACATCTACAGTATTTAGTGGTTGACATAAGTGTTTTGTTCGGATAGTAACATGGCAAGTAAGGCTCAATTAAAAACAGTAGTCACAACGTAAGACGACGAACTTATTTTGAAGTACACGTTGTTGCGTAAACTCAAACCTACTATTAGCGATATCTATATGGAAGTGAGAAAAACGAGAAACAATACAGGCATATGCAATACTTCAGTCGTACTACTTCCATTGTTGTACTTCGTATTTTAATATATTCCGTACATTTCCCCTAATGAACCCCAGATGGTAAAAATTTTGCGTCTCTCATAGTCATACGGTGGTAGTGTAAAATTAAGTCCAACTAATAATAATAATAATAATAACAATAATAATAATAATAATAATAATAATAATAATAATAATAATAATAATATAAAGCTTTCATTGTTAATATTATTATTTTATCGCAACTAGGAATATCTATGATCACATGCCACCTCATAGGAGGATGGAGCCATCCGCAACTGCAGTTTTTTCCGCATGATGACGAGCCTCTTTCTAGGGCTGAGGGTAACGCTCAAGGGAAGGAGGTAAACCAGCAAAAAAACGTAGCTAGAGCTGTCTTCCAGGGAGTCTTTCTAAATCATAATTACGCCGTCCACTCTCACTAGAGCCGGAGGCAGTCACGACAGGTGGCGTGCCTGGAGCGCATCGAAGCCCGACGGGGATTACTCCCGTCTCATTTAGGGGGTGTTCGGCTCTTCACGCAACAGCCCCTTCCCTTCCTCTTCGCCCGACTCTTCTTTCATGCTCTCCCTTCATAACCTTGCGGAGTCTTCTCACCCACTTGACTCCAGTGTCACTGATTTTCGCAACGCCGTTTTCTCCCGGGCGCAGTGCAGGACCCGTTAAATCTTCCTTCAGTGTGGGCCGCGTACATAGGAGAGGCGGGTCAATCCGGCTTGGTCACTTCCATTGCCAAAACGAGCTACGAGAGGCGAATGGGGGGAGATGGAAAGGAAAAGGGCTTTCTGAAGGGAATAAAAGTGTTCACGGCTTTTGTGGACGTCAGGAAATTGTGCCTCAGTGCCATCTGTCGTATGAGTGGAGGCTTTGTGCCATCGTAACCCATGGACACTTCCAGAGTAGTAGTTTGCCATCTATTTGAAGGCATAAAAAGTGAAGGAAGCTGATGCTGGGGGAAGGGCAACGTCGGTTATCATTTGTCCCCTTTACTATTCATCACCACCATCCGTCATAAATTCTGCATCAACAGTCCCAATCAAGCTTCAGAAGCAACTCCGAATACCGTCTAAAGCGTGTTTCGGGGCTTCTCCCGCTGTTAGTGAAGAAAAACCGCCTTGCAGAATCAAGAGTGTGTCGTGGCAGGTATGTCTCAGAAATTTCGAAATACGATGCCTGCAAAGCTGAAGCTGCAAAGTCACTAATTATAAATCTAACAATGCTTTTGTTCAATACTTTTGTTCCATAATAAAGAGCTGAGTGCGCTGATGGTCAATTAAGTTTACTAACAATGAGGGGCACTCAATTTCCGGCTGAAGTCCAATTCTTGTAAACACGCGTAAATAAAAGAACTAGATTACCGTGAAAAACCTCTCATGCGCTCACTTAGGAAACAGAGGTTGTAAAAGTGAACAACATGTGAGAACTGCAGTTTAATGGTAACAGTAGTCATTTTTTTTCTATACGTAAAAGCTTGCTCAGATTATGCGCTACATTTCAGTTTCTGATAAATCACCGGTATGTGACGAGCTTTTTCTCTCCCTTTCTTTGATTCTTAGCGGCTGTTAATGAAGTTTGCAAAATCAATTCAAAATGGTTTTTTTAATTTGGTAAGACTCTATAAACTAGTTGAATACCTTTTCTTCTAAAACGGTGACCACCGATCAGTCCGGCGTCTTGCCTAGACACTGTCTCTTCGCATATTATGCATTCTGAATGATTTGCTATGCGACTTCTCCAGAGCTTTATCAACTGATCCTAAGCCATTCCGCCTATTTGATAGCAAGTCTGATTTCTAATTACGGGTTAATTAATATGGCGTTTATAGAAGAGAGTGTTTCCAAGACAGTAGGAAACACGAGAAGAAGCGATCACAGCACCATTTCTATCTCTTACAAATAAATTAGCGGAGATGATTATGTTAGCCCGCAGGAATTGTTGCGTTGTGTCATAATCATATCGCATCGCTCTATTATGAGAAATTGCTTTCTGTTTCCGGCGACGCGTTGCTTCTCAAGTAACAAGCAGTACTGTTCGACTATAGACCTTTGCATCGGGCGAGTAGGTCTGCTCTGGTAACCAAAACACTCCTCGTCTCTGGCATGCGGGCGACGGCTTTGACTGTGTGTGTTGAGGCTGATATGTGTGGCGTTATCGAGTGATTTCCCGGGAATTTAGCCAACCTGCAGATTTTTTTTTTCCTTCATTGCAAGGACGGCCAAGAATTGGTCATCAGGAAACCCCTGCGCTATTTTGGGGTGCAGCAACACCTACACAAAAAGAAAACTGCTGTCGGAAGAAATATGCCACGTGCATCAACACCCGTGGAGTTTTTGTGGCTGTGGGCTAGATACAGCTTCAAGTTGCATCGTTTTGCTGTTGACGAGAAGCAGTGGCTTCTATGGCTTGCACACTTAAACAGGAAAGACTTTGTACCTTCCGTGGGTACTGGGGCATGTTCAGAGCACTTCTTCTCAGGTGAATGAACCGCAATGACTTCGACACCGATGTTTAACCTCAGCTATGAGCGGAAGGTGCGCAGCCTATACAGCTACTCCAACGATGACAATATTTTGCCCATAAACAGCCCCATGTAACATTTAATTCCATCGCCAGTAAAAGTACCGCGGCAAAGAGAGTCACCCAAATATCGCCATTAAAAAAAAAGAAGATATAAAAGGGACGCGCAGGCGTGTCAGCGTCGTTTGATGTAAGAGCTGTATTCAAGTGGACACCTGTGACAACAAACAAGCGCGTAAGATACTATGACACCATAGTTGAGAAACAATTTAGACAACAGTTTGTGCGCAGTTGACAAAAACTCAGTGCCACGAAATAACGACCAACCACTACTCTCCAACGCACGGCTTCATACAAGAGCGGTAGCCGCTGTGACAGCATTGCGGAAAAAAAAATCTTGTTGAAAAAGCGGATGACTACAGCTCAAGAAAGATATTCACTGTGTTCTATAAGGGTTGTTGCTCATTCTGGAAAAGAAAGAACCGAAAATACTGCACGTTCTTCGAGCAGAAAGCCGGTGCTGTGAATATACCGTATCAACAGAAGCGGACTCTTTCCCGGCATGGTAGAAATAAAAAAAAACAGTTGGCCCTCAACAGCGTGAACCTTGTGAGAACGTCTCGTAGACTACTTTTCTAATGAACCTGCGTCACTTCAGTCGAAGTTCACCCCTAACAACTAAGAGGTAATGATAAAACCGCAGCTACACGCTTACCTTCTATGCAAACAGAGAGCTTCCCGCATGCCAGATGGGTGTCCAGATCAAAAAAAGGCCACCCGCTAACAAGACGGCGGCACCAAAGAAAAAAAAAACAACTTCTATATCACCGTGATGAATTGTCTAACATGCGAAGGGGTAACAAATTACCCGTGTGAAGACATCAGCAAAGTGCCACCCTGTTGTGTCTCGCCCATGGTTCGCCGCGACAACCGCTGTGTTGTCAACCCCGTGCTTTGCTAATGGGCCCGCTGAGAGGAATGTTGAACGTTGTCAATGGAATGATAAGCAAACGAAAATCTCTATCCTAGCAAGGGCAGTGTTACCACGGGGCGATTGAGAAGCAGGAGAGACACGCAAAATAACAGCGAAATGAAAATGCGTGCGTAAGTGAAAGCTTTCTTAGTACACCCTGGATGAAATAATGAATAAAAAAAAGAAGCGATGAGGAGCGAAATAGCTGAGAGGAAGGTCGAGACAGGAATGAAGTGAACTCGCAACGCTGTCGTGTCCATGGCAACTTCCGAGCTTCTGTTGCGATTCAACCGAAAGAGATGCTTAGATTAGATAAAGAATGTGGCGAGCAAGCAGCTGATAAATGCTCCGGCCTGTCCGCGACAGGCCTTTCTTTTCTCCCCACCCCCCCTTTTTTTTTGTTCTCGTGTTTCGCATCATTTATTTGGGGCTGTGTCTCCTCACAGACAACAGAGGGAGTGAGTAACTGAAACAAACAATAATCGCCGAGAAAGGAAAATTTTCTTGGCGTACAGACAAGAAATGTGTTGTGCTTCAATCCCTTATTTCGCGTCTTGCGCATTTTGAAGATGGGCGTGCGTTGTGGTGCGGGAGGAGGCGAGGGTGAGTGGGAATTTTCGCGGCTTGTTGCCCAAGCTTCCGTTCCGCAGAGCCAGTGATGGCGGTGCTTTTTTTTTTGCGCTTCGACGCTGCATGACGCCAGCACTGTTGCCCAACAAACACTTTCTCACTGATAGACGGCCGCCTGAACATTCTCGACTGCAATTCATCCTCAATTTTTCTTACACGCTGGCTGACCTCGCCTTTCTCACTTTTCCCATTCTTTTCTCACATATATGCTTGTTCTTTATTGTCTCTTTTCTCCACAATATTGGCCTCGCTTTTCAGGCTCTCTCTTTTCGCGTCGTGCTGTCGCGTCATTGCGCAAAGTGGTGTTTTCTTCTAAACGCGCGTGTGTTTCTTCGGAAAACATAATGCTCTCTAGGTGTCGCTGGAAAAAAGAGTGAATGTCAACTTCGCCAGCTCTTTATCTTATGGCTTCCATAAATGTTCAACCTGAAACGTTCAGCCTGCATCCGTGGCGGTAACGTGCTTCAGGTTCCCTTAGTAGCAATGTTACTTACAGTAAAATGGTTAGAAAGGCTATAAATTCAGCCGATCGTATTTCTTGCACGTGTCTGCGTGTATATAGTGGTTACAATAATGTACCGGGACAACTGCTGCAGCCAGTTCAATAATGTGATAAGGTATACTAGGCGGGCAACTAGACGGTGTACTCAATATGTCTGTTGCTGATATTTTTATTTCAGCGTTAGGAAACTAACGAAGAATAGATGGGGTAAGAACAAGTCAACGCTTGAGTGCTTAATCCTTGTGTGCTATGAATTATCGCGCGTGCATTAAGAATGACGGTTCACTCACTCACTCACTCACTGTTGTTGTACTCACTCACCAACTCACTCGCGCACATGTTTTAAGGTAACGTAAAAGCCTATTGTACGGAGCGCCGCACTATTAAGAAGCCTAAGAGGTCGAAGCAGCGAAACTTGGTCGAAGTTACCCTGGAAGACAAAACGTGTGCTATCCCCAGTAAAAAAAAAAGAGAGAAAAGAACTGACACGGTATCATACATACAGCTTAATGACCTGCACTGTGGTGTGGCCAAGTCAAATGAAGAAGTAATAGATGAAGGTAAGTTGCACGAAAACAGAAAGTTATTCAGTAAACTAGGTGATGCTAAAGAAAAACTTCTTTCAGTGTCTTAATGAGGAGATCACGCTTCGGGATATCATTACGACCGGTGTAAATTACTTCTTTTTTCACACTCTGGCCACGAATGCAAGAGCAGTGCTTAACCATGGTGAACTCAAGGTCACACGTTGTTACCATGGCGGAACGATCGATGTGCAAATGCACACTAGGCAGGGTCTTGAAAATTGCGGGGATAAATGTCGAAGTGGTAGTCCAGAAGTAAATATTTTTATAAATGTGTATTTATCCTTACTATTACTCTAGTTTCGTTTGTAAATACAGATATTTATTTTTGTTGCACTTTCTCAGATGAATTTTCTGAGCCCGCGGGAGGTAACAACGCCGTCGTTTAAGCCGCTGCCAAAGGCTATGATACCCACTGCAAGTGAAAACTAAAAAAAAATGAAAGATGCATCTCAATGCACACAAACTGCTTCTGCAAAACTAAAAAAAATGGGGGGGGGGGGTGAAGAGGGGGCCGTTGTGTAAGAAGTATTGCCAAAGCCTTATTTTTTGGATGAGCAGGAGAAGAGAGAAAAGTGGTAATATGTTTTACGGTTTCTCTTTCATTCGTTTTTTTTATTCTTTCCCCATTATGCTAGCTGCACGAGCAGTGCAAAATATTTACCAGCTGCACAATATCGCAAATGTCATTGTCAATTATTTCATTATATAGTATCTGTCAATAGGCTGGAACAAACCCTGGCAGTGTAGGAAGACAAACAATTTTATGCCTTACTTCGTAGAATTACTCTTTCCCAAAGCTTTTTAAAAACAAGTATTGTGGTTGACTAGCCACATACACAAAGTGCATTCACTTGCATGCGCTCACACAAGCATCTGTTATTAAATATGTAAGCGTTAATAACCTCAAGTCCATGCGTCACTACTTGTTCACAAAAACTAATACATAAGAGGACGTCCAGTAAACTGTCTTATTAAAGGCGCTCGGATCCCATAACCGGGGACCATTGTCATGAATCGCGTTTTCTACGCTCAAGAATACTAAAAGTTAACAGGGGGTATTCGATAAGAAACTAGACCGCATATTTTAATGATTGCAACAGACAGGTTAGCCGAAATAGCTTGAACTAGAAACGTTGGGTGAGGGTTAATAGGCCCTTTTTGTGTATGAAAGAAATATATGACAAAAAATTTATAAGAAAATATGCTGAGTTTCCTGTTTTTTGTTTGTGTTTTTAGGTCTGTACTTAAACATATTATTTCACGGCGTACAGAAGCAATTCATTCTTATCCAATCAGGCTATCGCATGCTTGGCTTTTTATCTTGACCAGCTCTTATTTCGAAGAAGAATTGATGTGTGTAACGGGGAGCGAGAACACCCTACGAACGCATACGAGAACCTAAAAAAAAACCGAATGGAAAAGTTAGTGCTACTGCTTGTCGTGCACATTGGTTTAAAATGTTACTAGTTCCTATTCTGTCATAGCTGAACATATGCTTAGGCAGCTATTATGTTTATGAATAAAAACTGATCTTTACTTTTTACCGTGTGCAATACCTTCTGCAGGCGCACTTCTAAAAATGCAGAAAAAAATGAATAAACCTAGAGCCCTACGTCCCAAAACAAAAAGAAAGTGAAGGAATAAGAGACCGAGCCTGGCTGATATTTATTTCGTTAAGTGCCCATTTGTGGATATACGTTATCATTATTATCATCATCCTGATTATCATCACTGGTTCAAACATCACCGTTCTCTTTATCGCGTTTAAGTTCATTGCAGGGTGCCTATTTCAATCAGACATCCTATCATCTCCGTCTCTTGCCATGGGAAATACAGAATACTGCTTAACTTCCGATAATACTGGTTATTGTTTGAAGTATGCGCCTAAAACATGGCTTGATTGCGAGAGGCGACATAGTTGAGGGCTGACGGAAATGTCGGCCACTGGGAATATCTGTAACGTGTACCATTAAAGAGTAGAAGCATAAGAAGAAAGGATGCTGTTCCTCACCACTATAGCTAAAACGAGCCGCAGACTGGATAAGCAGATGAATGCAACACTCGTGGTCAACCTCATTTATATATGCAACATCTAGTGATAGCAAAATTAGCGTCATCAATATAGTAGCGAGGAAATCAGCGAGCGCTTCTGCTCATGGGCCACTTCATGACGAATCTTCGAATACGTGCAAAACAAAACGAAAAGAAACTTGACATTTTTATTCAAAGAAACATAAACTAAAACACTCACAGTTAAAGGGAAAAGATTAACGTTGAAGGGCAGTAGACGAAAAAGATTCTAAAATGAAAGTGGAAACAAGCTAAAAAAATCCTAAACAACGTAGAAACAGCGCTCCCGTCATTGTACCTGTGAATGTGGCTACGGACGAAAAAGCAAGAAGAATGAAAAAAATAGCGAGTGAGAAATGAAAAAAAAAAGAGGCACACGAGAAGATCTGGTGCAGACGCGGTTTTTTAATTAAGAACGGGTGTTAATTGGAACGGGATGTCCTAACGCGTTTCTTCAACCGCCCTTACCGTCCAACAGCTCCTACCTACTGTAAGATAGCGTTTCTACGCCACCTCTCTCTGTTAAATTTGCCGCTCCTCTCTGTGCTTCCTTAACTTGATTGTTTGCTGTTTTGGGCTACCACCAAATTGAAAAAGTAGGGTACTTGATATCCTAGCAGCTTCTCCACATTCGCCAAACATCTCATCACACCTGAAACCTTGTACGTGTTGGCTCGTTTTTAAAAATGCCTTATTGCTTAATTAACAGCCTTACTTTGCCTCATGTTCACACGTTTTAGATTGCTTGTGTATAATCAATAAATACTCATCTCACACGAGCCATCAGTGCTCCCTTAAATTTAATGCATATTTTTGTTATTTAAAATGCTTACCATGTTCTTCATAAGTGTAACTGAAAGTTTCTGTACCAGCCAATACATACATACAATACTTTGTGGTTTGCTTAACTAATTTAGTTCATAGTTTTTTCACTCACTCACTCACTCTGCCAGCTTACACTGTATTAGTGTGATAAGTATTAGTATCGCACACTCACAAATTATTGATTAGAAAAATTAGAAATCATAGAAAAATAGATTTGTTCCTCAGAATTCTAGTGTTTTTTGCACAAGGCTTCGTAATTATTCTAAACGTTATCGTTCGTCAGCTGCAATATTTATTGCAAATTTTAGCAATCATTTTTAGTGGGCTTGAAGGCTTACGCTTTTGCTGTACAAAGATCAATGTGTGGTACTCTCTCCGTACTGTGCTCGTTCACTGCACTAGCATACCAAGCTAATGCTAGAAAATGGTGCTCACACATAATTATTAGCAAACTTTCCAGAAACATCTTTTGGTCGCAAACCTATCTTAGCCCTGCGCAGATAAGTGGCTCACGAATACAACGTTTACCTACCATCACTGCATCATCAAAATATTGTGGTGGCGCCTTCAGCTACTGGTATTCAACCAACTGAATGACACGGCTTCTCATTAAAAATAACAGGATGAATTTCAGTCCATCCATAGAGTCCTGAGCATCTACAATGTGACTGCGTTTAACCTCTCACATAGGCCATCAAGACAAAAAAAATACCTCACATACAATTGTTCGAAGGAAGCACGGGACTACGGAAACTGTACTCTCTGAACCAAACTGAAAAAATCATTAGGGTACAAAATATTTTGTTGAAGCAGAACGCCATTTCGCTAACGAGCAATTCAAGGAATGCGACAGCTGTTCGTAAAAAAAGTGCTGCGAGGAAGCCCGTCCCTGTTGATTAGGAGAAGAACGTGGGCTAGGGGACATTTGGCAGGTCTCACGCTGCGTTGGGAGGGGTACGAAATTTACTGCTATAGCTAGGAATCTGAAAGCGACAAGCTTCGCCGACGACTGCAATTCCTACAGAAATTGAGCCTGTATGTTCGGAAAGAGCACATTAGAAACTAAGCTATCGGGGAATGTGGTATGTGCACATCAGGCGCGAATTTTCACTTTTGCTTACTGTCTAGAAGTGAGAGTGTGTGCTGCCAGCTATTTACAAGTCTTTTTGTTTTTTTGTAAGAAGCAGCAATAAAAACTCTACCTATTCTAATGGCAGGCTTCAGTTCTAGCTGGTTAACGTTATTCGAGGGCTAGGACGAAATACTTTACGTAGATGTTCTGGTTAGGATAACGTCTATTTTGTGCATTGCTTGGCCCATAAAATTGAGTCTACTGAAACATGCCACATATAACACAATCGTTTGCTCAGTAGAGTACATGGGACAAGAATACGGTATTTTTGTGCATATTGGAAGCAATTTGAATGGGCTTTTATTGTTATCGACGCCCAGATAGACGAAATAGAAGTAAACTTAGGTTTTGCCAAAATGTGCGTGTTCTCTTCACACAGAGGTGGTAGCCAAAGCTAGTCACAAACACGCGAGCCCTTTTGACATGTCGGAGCTGGTTCTTAATGTTTACCGACGTCAGCAACGTTTCCCACTGGCCTTATAGAAGTGCTTGTCTGTTATGTTCATACATGGGCCGGATACTCAGGTTCTTGAGACAGCCCCATAACATGTACGTGGTACAGGGTGTTTGCTGAGTTCGGGCAGTATCGAAACTTCCTGCTATATTTACCGGCGTACATTGCACCTAGTAGGGTACCGAACGGGAATGTGTCTGCCGGTAGGTTTCTCCAGGTCACCGTTTGCTCTCTACTAAATTATTAAGTAGATATAATAAACAGTGAATCAATACATTTGTATTTAGTTGCTGTGACTATTCATTTACTTGAAAAACGAAAGACTGTTGACATGTAAGTGCTCTGCGCAATGACTACGTCCATGAGACTATTACAGCACTGTGTGCATGTTATAGAGAGGTCATGAAAAAATTCGTGAATTGGGTTTGTGTGCTCGAGTCGGCGTTTCGACTAGTGGGCTTGTCTATTTCCAGGCTAGAACTAATTTCCTTACCACTAGCTTGTATATGCCCTTCTTCTCTATCCCAACAAAAAAGTTGGTACAGAGGGTGACCATGGATGCGGGAATACAGGAAGAGTTGGGTTCGGTGACGAAATGTGTGAGTGAAAAGGAAAGCGCTCTTCTGTGAATAAAAAGAAAAAGAAAAGAAAGGAACGAAGGGAAGATCGGGGTGTAGACGTTTCACTGAAACACGGTTGTCACAACGAGGACCGCTTCACACTCGTAGGTCTGAAATTCCTAGAAGGAGCGCTTAACTCTCGTTGTTGCTGTTTTTTTTTGCCTTATCGTATGTATATATACCAAATCAAATGGATTCAAGGGCCCCTTAAGAAACATTGCCTATACCTGCTCGCGGGACTGTATTGAACTTGTGAATAAAGTATGACTTGTACATTTCCGTGAGTTCCGGGCCGGAAGTCTGGCTGAACTATGTAAAGCTTGGGATCATCGAAGTTGTGTCCTGCTACATTAAAAACCCGTGCCAGTGTCCTTGGGATCTTTTATACCGCTTCCGCGCAAAGACCGTTTATTCTAACATTAACAGGCCATTTCACTTCGCCAGTGAGAACTTTTTGCCAGTATCAATATTCGGTCATGTAGACCACAATATACAACACACCTTAATGGATTTTCTAGCCAGAGAGATAATTACACCCTCGAGCACCGACTACTCATGCCTAAAAATAAGCAAACAGGCCAGTTTTACGTACACCTAAAGATTATTATCTTTCCACAGATGAACTGCCTATTGAGAGAATTACAGGCAGGCCTAAAGCATCTAACATCTCTCCCACTGAGTTGCTATCTAAATTTATGAATCAGTATTTATCTAATATATCATCTACCCTACCATCTTTTGTTTACGATACACCTCATTTCCTCCGAATAATGTATTACATTAAGGACACGCCCGTACTCAGATAAGGTCATTAAAGTAACACTATATGTCTTCTCCTTCTACACGAATCCACTTATCATGGAAAAGGTTCAAGTGGTTTAAAAGCCACTCATAGAAACCAACCAAACGTATAATGCTCAAATTTATCTCTCGCAACTGAAATTAGTTCTAAAACCTAATTATCGTGAATTTGACTCGTGCTAAGTGGTGCTTCTTCTGACAACCGTCACTGGGCGAGACGTCCACACCTAGACCTCCTTGTCGCTTCTTTTTGTTTTCTTTTTATTCACAGAAGATCCTTTTTTTTTTCGCTGACTCAATTTGTCCTGGCACCCCCCCCCCCCCCCCCGCGACATTACATCCACATCTGCAGCTGTCATACATGCTAGCGTTAAAGAACACATACATGCTAGCGCTAAAGAAATCAGTCCTAGCCTTGAAGAAGACAAGTCCACTTCTCGAAAAGTTGGCTGAAGCACATAACCCAGGTTTACAAATTTTTTCATCGCAATCAGCTATTGTTTTTTCTATCTCTCTCTGCTACTCATGGCAATCTTCTATCTTGACATTCCTGCTGTTTTTTTATTACGATGTGACCTTTTATTAATACCGCCGGCGGCGATTTTCACACTACTGCACAGACAAAAGCACACAAAACAACAGTGATGGGAACGCGCTACAATAAAGCTTATTCATACAATTTTACATGAATGATTTTACTCTACCCTACAATGAGCAGAAGATACAAGATGCTTCGAAGCATGCATACTGACATTCGATATTGATCACTCAGAACCAGCAACAGATGCATACCCTTCCGTTTGGCAGAAAAGTGCCAAACGAACGCGTTTGCATCTGTTACAGTTGCTCGGGCTTTCGCGCATAGGTGGATTGAGGCGTAACTGCAGCTATTCGTTCTAGATGAAAGATCTTAGCGTCCACACAGACAGCGATCTCACCAACGAAGGTGGCACTGTTTGCTTTACACGAAAGACCAACAGGGGAGGAGAACACTACTATAGTTTCCCACTATGGTGGTTTTGTTGTGTTGGGCAACAGCCAGGTGTTCTTCCAGTACTATCCCTACCATCACTATCTTTTTATGAGCTAAAAATTGCACAATTAATTTATTATTCCATCATCGATTCCTTCGTATTTTTTACTCAATTTATACTTTACAACACAAAGTATAAGATATTCTCATATACTTCTACTTAACTAGACTTACACGAACTGAATCTGTGAGTACTTAGCAGGAAGTAGTCACCTCTAGTAATTGCAGTTGCCGAGAAGGGTGTCTGATGGCCATTGGGGACATCAGCTTTAAAAAAAAAAGATTTAGTGATCAAAAGTGCTTCACGGCCAATGTAATATATGCTCAGGCATTCCCTCTAGGCGAGTAACTATAAATTTTAAATTTTCACTCTAATTTCTAAAGGAAATTCGAGAAGGAGTGTGGACGAGCATGAAGTTCTACGTTCGTAGAAACGCTTGCGCTTGAGCGGCTTCTTGTGTGGCTGCTGAACACATACGAGCCCGTCGGAGCAAGCAGGGCAATGAAAATAAATTGGTTGGGCCGAAGAAATGGCGGGCTATCAAGAAGAGCAAAAATAACACGATGAAAGCCGTGGCAGTTCTCGAAATGTACTGCCATCACCAATCACTTAGCTTTGTCATTCTCTTCTTGTAACAATCAATAGGAAGCGAGTAAAAATAAAACAAGGCAGAAGAACTGCTAAATAAGCGTTATACGGATGGTAGGTGTTCGTGTGCCCAAGTAATAAGTCCTGTCGAATCCCCTCGCCACCGCACCTCGTTCTAATTTGGGAACCGAGGCTGCTACATTCACGCGAATTGATATAAAGCGGTGGTAAAAATGACAAAATTGCGAGTTGAGGGGCCTAAATAAAAGTTCAACAATGAGAAAACCGCGGTTTTGCAGACTAGCGCGCCCCAGAAGAATTGCCGGAATCGGGGTGGGGGGGGGGGGGGGGGGAGGGCGTCTAACAATAACAAAGACTAGGTGAGGAATCAGCCGTGAGTGAGTCATATCACTTTTCGCCCTGGCTCATCGGATGCTTATCGACAAATCGGCACCGGGAGAAGTATTTTTGTGGTGTAGTAAATGGTCAGAACAGCACATTACCCAGCACGGATTATAAGCTCGTTGCAAACACGGTCAATTAGAGTGGTATTTCAGATAGGTCAGCTGCATGATTGGGAAGCTGTTGACATGAATGATACAAAACGGATGAAGTGAGGGCACAGTCGGTGAGTGTATTTGCTGGCGATTTTTTAAAATTGGGCTACTATTACCACACTGAAGTCGTCAGCACTCTTTATGCGAAAACTCGATGCAGCGCTGATTAGGGAATATGTTTATCAAAATGATTGTTTGAACAACAGCTGAATGCCTATTGTAAGTCAATGCACCAACTTTAAAGGACCCCCAAACCACGCTGGTTTCAAAGACCCGACAGTAGTTTATTCCCCACCTTCACTTCCCTTCTTACATGTGCTATCTCCTACTCGCTATTTTTGTCACAAAACAAGCGAAACGTTGGCACCAACCGCTTGCGCACTCGGAAACGCAGAAAACGAAAGGAAATAAGTTTATCGCCCACAATAATCGTGTGAGACAAAGCTGAACGGGCATGTGACTGCATGGTAAAGCAGAGTACGAGAAAATGTTTCAACAGAAATTTCTCGCATATAAACCAATCACGGAGAGCTGATTTAATCATGGTATCACGTGGGCAAACTGCTGGCGTCACGAATTATGCCACAAAGACTGGAAACACTAAAAGAAAATAACGCGCATGTTTTCTGCATATTTAGAAATGGTTTAGAAGCCCTCAAAAAGATCAGCTACATTTTACTCGCGTGAAGAAATGTTATCAAGTGAATAATTTGATCAACCTATTTACGAGCAAAACGACACAAACACCCCAGAGGCGTTCACGCAAAATAAGTATACCCACGCACCTTAGAGTAATGAAATCGACGGTGACTTTTTCTACTCACCTTCCAGTAACGCGTAAGCGCTTGTTCACCACTCAGTCTGTCTTATTAAGAATGCACAATGTAAGCCTCTTCATGCTTCTGACTCGGTTCGAACTCATTTCCACAACACAAGAATTCATGGCTATAAACACAGAAACGAATTCATATGCAAACGATTCTTTTGCACGCCGCCTGACAAGCAACGTTCTTTCGCAAGGTTCTATTTACGTTACAGGAACCTGTGATGCATTTTTGCGGCACATATTCTCCCGAGCAAGATATTTGTTTATAAACGGGTACCAGGGATCTCAGCATAAGTGTTGTTATAACGCCTAGTTCACATGCGCGAGTGGAGAGGAGATGGGAGGAGATGGGTAAGCCAAACATGCAGCGAGTGGGCCTAGAACCAACCGGCACTCCACACTAGAGCACTTCATCAACAATAGACACTGCATCCGGACTTTCGAAGAGAATGTCGTCAATACAACTGAATTCCCGATTTGGTGAACGCCGATATCTTCGTCCTCTTATTATAAGTGATAACGATTAATTTTAGTGTCCTGTTTAGTGATCATAGATGGTGGGCCAGAAAAAAAACATTATGAAATAATTCAGAAAGTAGTGCACTCACAGGACACAGCTCTGTGTATTTGTCAGCAGGCCAACGAGCATGCTATTGTATGAAGCTTTACGAACGTGGAAGATCGTGGCACAACTCTGCCAGCGTGAATAGAGATTCGTCATTCTTTGTTCGGAACTACCACTATTGAAAGTGGATCCATTGTTCTTTCAATGCAACTTAGATTATGCCGGATGGCAGTTTATAGAGAAGAGGTGAAACGGGCTTGAATTTATTAATCACTATAAGAGTCGATGGGGTGGCCACAATCCAAGTGTTGGTCACATTCGGCAAGCATTCTCAAATTGCGAATGGTAATGTACCACTAACCCTCAAGAGGAAGCTATATAACAGCTTCATCTTGTTGGTACTTACCGATAGAGCAGAAACCAGGAGGCTTACAAAGAGGGCTCAGCTTAAGCTGAGGATGACGCTGCAGGAGATGGAAAGGAAAATGACAAGTGCAACCTTAAAAGACAAGGAGAGACTAGAGTGGGTCCGGAAAAAAACAGGCGTTAAGGATATCATATAGCTCAAAATCAAGAAGTAGATATGGACATGGGCCGGGCACTCAGCGCGTAGGCAGGATAACCGCTGGTCTTCGAGGTTAACTGACTAGATTCTCAGAGAAGGGAAACGAACAAAGGTGAAACAGAAAATTAGATGGGCCGATCAGATTAAAAAGTTCGCAGCTATAACGTGGCAGCAGAAAGCACCAGACTAGGTTGGTTGGGGCATCATGGGAGAGGCCTTTGCCTTGCCGTAGTCGGGCTGATAACGATAATGATGAATAGATAAACTCGCAATGCTATTGCACAACACTACGCCACATTAACAACAAAACAAGAGCGGTGCGGTAATAACAACCATCCCAAATAATATCAATGAAACAGATGAAAGTGGCCCCTTGAGCTTGATCGTATATGGCTTATTTGAGCTTTAAAATGGAGTCGACTTGAAACACACTCATACTCATTAAGACGCGAGGAAAAATCATTTTTGAGTGTTTGTTTTTTATAAGACGCAACATCAATGAACTGCGGTACCTAATGAGACAAAGGTAGGTATAGGGGATGTTATTTGTACTGTTTTAAGCATGCTGAAATAATTGTGATGTAGTACGAGGAAAGTAGCGTGAACGGAAAGGCAACTCGCCGCCATCAGCCACCATACCTGAGACCTTGGACCTTGAAAGTCTGAGGTATGGTCTCTCTCTCTCTCTCTCTCTCTCTCTCTCTCTCTCTCTCTCTCTCTCTATATATATATATATATATATATATATATATATATATATATATATATATATATATATATATATATATATATATATATATATATATATATATATATATATCAGGATTGTTATGATACACCTAAGCAGCCCAATTACAACCACATATTTCTTGTTTGGCTTCAATATTGGCTGGTTTTTATTTGGTGATACCTGCAGCTAACATACAGCAAAGTTGAATGCTAGAAACAAGTGTGTGTGTGTGTGTGTGTGTGTGTTTGTATTGTGTGCGGGTGCGTGTGTGTTCTCTCGCATCTTGTTCTACGTGCGCCGAGCCCTAATTTCACGAAAGAAGCATTCACTAGATCAGGAGGTTTCATAATGGTACCGACCAAGAATGACCTAGAACTGGTAAACAACAAAATAGGCGTGACGCAAACCCCAGAGCAGGTCAGGAGTCGATAAATCAAATTATAGCCGCTTGCCCTGGGGCATGGGCGTAGTCGATTGTCGTAATCCCAGGTTGATGCTGTATCCAGGTTTTCGAGAGCATCATGCTTTTATTACCGCTCTGTAACACCCCCACAGAGTGCTTTCAAAGAAAGCATGGCTTACGTGCAGCTGCTGTAACATCTGAACCCACTAGACATGGACTTCTGCGTGGGCCATGAGGCCAGTTCAATACTTTTGATTATTACATATAAATTAGAATAAAAACCAATGAAAGGTTCTGCAACATAAAAAAAAACAGACAGAACGGGTGGCAATTATGTCGAATGGAACCAGTGTTGCGTTCGCTCTAAATGAGCCATGCGGTGGTAGTGTGACTTTTTGATTTAGCGCAAAAATGCATGTAGTAATAAATGCTGAGGCGAACTAAAAAAAAAGGGGGGGGGGGTAAACAACAAACGGGAAGGCAGGGAGGTTAACCAGGCACATGCCCGGTTTGCTACCCTACGCTGGGGGAATAGGAAGGGGGCATAAAGATGAGAGAGAGAGAGGAAAGAGAAGAGAAAGAGAGAGAGAGAGCGAGAGAGAGCGAGAGAGAGATAGATAGATAGATAGATAGATAGAGAGAGAGAGAGAGAGAGAGAGAGAGAAGGAGGATTGTCAGTCAATCGGCTGGTGCGTATGAAAAAAAAAAGAATTATTATAATTGGGGCATGCAAAGTCATGTTATCAATCTTCAAAATTTAAACCCGAGTAGACAACGAAAAAAAGTTCCCGTTTATATTTCACTCTCCCGCTGATGTCAAACAACGTTTCCAATCGCCACACACGCCTGACAGAGCCATGCCGGAAGACTCACCTTGCGGAGGCAGTTGTGCAGTGCTCTTGCACTACTTAGGATTTGTTTTGAAGATTTGATGTTTAAAAATTGAAATCCGATTGGATCTGATGAAGTATAAGTAGTGCTTTTATCATTTTTATGTGTATTTCACCACGGAGTCATGACGTGGCTGAATGCAGGAAATTAGATGGTCAGATAATAAACTGTTTGTTTGGGCCCAACTTGTGGCCACGTAAAAGGAAAGTCAGATTACAGCAATACACTGGCATTGATAGCGGAGAGCAGAGCGTCGGCCGCCGACCAACTGACAAGTGGCGAAACGCGTCGGATTTTCTACGCTTGCCATGTAATGTTCCAGCATTATCGCTAGCGGTGCCGTAGGTTACAGAATAATCTGTAATGTTCACGAAGTGGACGTAATCTTAACAAAACGATCTACTATAGCCTCGAAGTTTTTAGAACATCGTAGGCGTGGTTTGCGCTGAACCGTAGCGTAACAGGGTGATAACAAAATTTAAGGAAAGGAACGTGGCATTACTAGCATGAAATAGCTTGTACCATATCGTCGTTATCATCATCGCCTGCCTTACTGCGCTCACTGCAAGGCAAAGGCCTCATACGTGATCTGCCAATCATCATGATCTTGCACTTGGTACTTCCACTTTATACATGCAAGCTTTTTATTCTCATCGGTCCACCTAACTTTCTGTCTCTCCCCTCATGCGTCGGCCTTTTCTGGGAATCCAGTCAGTTACCCTTAGCGACTAGCAGTTAATCTGCTTACGCGCTACGTGCCCGGCCTATGTTCATTTCTTCTTGGTTTCAACTATAAGCTTAAGCCCAGTTTGCTCCATGACCCACTCTACTCTCTTCTTGTCTCTTAAGGTTACTCTTATCAGTTTTCTTTCCATCACTCGCAGCGTTGTCTTCTATTTAGGCTGAGCCCTCTTTGTTAGCCTCCAGGCTTCTGTTCCGTAGGTAAGTACTGGCAAGATGCAGCTGTTATACACCTTCCTTTTGAGGGTTAGTCGCTGATACCACTCATGATATTAGAACGCTTGCCAAATGTGATTCACCACATTCTTATTCTTCTACTTATTTCACTCAAATCCTAATGTCAGCCATGTTCCATTAGCTATAATTTTATAAACGGCTTGTAGAAAATGCAGAGTAAGCTGATCGGCCCCTAATTTCTCAAAGCTTCGACTTCTTCTTTTTCATGGGCAAAGATGATTTTGGCGTTTTGCCAAGATTCTGGTACCCGTCTCGTCAAGAGACACTTCGTGTGTAATGTGGCAAAATTTTCTTACACAATCTCTCCGCCATCTTTCAGCAAACTCATTGTTACGTTATCCTCACCAGCATCTTTGCCTTTTGGCATTCCTTCTTGAGCTTCAATTACTACCGCAGTCATTACTGCTAGGGCTTTAAATTCCTCTGTGCTATAATTGCTTTTTACCATACGACTATGTGTGTCCCATTCAGCTCGGTACATCCTGTGCTGAACACTTTTTTCACATTCTCTCTCTTTTTTTCTTTATTGAATTTCTCGCAGTCTCCGCAAATTTTCCGACTTGACGAGGCAGACTCGAGCTGGCTGTGCGGGGAAGAAGAGGTACGCCACCACATCGACACAAGTGGCCCGCCCGTACACGCATGGCCTCGCCGTTTGTCTCCAGAGACGTTGCATGTCACCCGGCAAAGTGTGACAACATGCTGAAACTATGTAGATCACCAGGCTCTCGTTGTTGGCCTGGGAATTTTTACTTCTTCTGGTGCCGATGGACTGGTGACTATGCGTTGAATACAAGGCGCAGAACCGAACAGGTACCCGGTACCGCACATAACAATATAACGACGAGGGCCTTACGGATGGTGCGGTAATACTTACATTTGTAAAAGCGAAAGATGCATCAACGTTCACCTTCGGGAAAACGAACACTCATTATCAGAGACAAAACCAAACTCTCTCGCCACTCATTGTCGCGAATGCAGCTACGCACCCTTCTTCAACGACACGATGATATCAGGAAGCATGAGAAGTGATTGAAGCCTTCCACATTCGAAGGAAGAACGATGAGTGCACCAGCATGCCGTCAATTTTGCTGAGTGACGCAGAATTGATGTATCTTTTGAGCAACTGCTGAAGATGATACCAATCTACTCTTTTTGTTTTTTCCCTACTTTGCGCTGCATTTTGATGTATTGCTGTTTTTTGTATTTTCTGTCTAGTAGCACTTCACCTACTTATCAGCTGTTCTTTCCCAAATAAATTTTAGTTGTGAGTCAGCGCCTCTTTGTGTTGTATTCCTTCGTCGTCGTCCCGTGTGTGCCGTATCAATCAAAATTAAGACACACCAACTCGCTCAAGCTTCCATTCTTAATCATCGTTACGAGCTGTGACGTCAGAAAAACCTTAAGCCTTATCACGGTCGATAAGGGCCTCAACGTTTTCGACTACGTTTTGACATTTATTGCAGAAAAGGAAAGGTACTACGAGGTAGCTCTTAGCTCTAAAAATACGCATGCTGGGTGCATCGTTACGAGCCATAACGTCAGACAAAACTTGTGGCTTATCACGGTCGATAAGGGCCTCAACTTTTTCGACAGCTTTCCGACGTCTATTGCAGTGAATCAATCGTATCAGGGAACCTTTAGCTCAGAAAATACGCATACCAGGCGCATCGTTACGAGCTGTGAAGTCAGAAAGAAGTTTAGGCTTATCATGGTCGATAAGGATCTAAACTTTTTCGACTGCTTACCGACATCTATTGCAGGAAAGCAACGGTACCAGGGAACACTTAGCTCTGAAAATATGCCTGCTGGGTGCATCATTACGAGCTGTGACGTCAGACAATAGTTGAAGATTAACATGGGTGATAAGGGCTACAACTTTTTCCATTGTTTTTCGAAATCTATTGCAGGAAAGGTATCGTAACAGGCAATTCTCAGCTCTGAAAATACGCATGCCAGGGGGCATGGTTATGAGCCATGATGTAAGACAAAAGTTGAGCCTTATCAAGGGTGATAACGGCTTCAACTTTTTAGACAACTTTTCGACAGCTTTGCAGGAAAGCAATCGCACCAGGGAAACTTTAGCTTTGAATATACGCATGCGGGGTGCATCGTTACGATCTGTGAGGTCACATAAAAGTTGAGCCTTACCACAATTGATAAGGGCCGCAACTTTTTTGACCTCTTCCCGACATTCATTGCAGGAAAGCAATCTTACCAGGCAACCCTTAGCTCTGAAAATACGCATGCTGGGCGCATCGTTATGAGCTGTGACGTCAGAAAGAAGTTTAGGCTTATCACGGTCGATAAGGTTGTCAACTTTTTCGACTGCTTTCCGCCATCTATTGCAGGAAAGCAACGGTACCAGGGAACACTTTGCTTAGAAAATACGCCTGCTGGGGCGCATCGTTACGAGCTCTGACGTCAGAAAAAAGTTGAGGCTTATCATGGGTGATAAAGGCTTCAACTTTTTCGACTACTTTTTGACATACTTGCAGGAATGCAATCGTACCAGGCAATCTTTAGCTCTGAAAATACGCATGCCGGGCGCATCGTTGCGAGCTGTGACGTCACAAAAAAGTTGAGCCTTAACACAGTCGATAAGGGCCTCAACTGTTTCGACGTCTTTTTGGCCTTCATTGAAGGAAAGTACTCGTAGCAGGGAACCCTTAGCTCTGAAATTATATATATTGCGCGCATCGTTACGAGCTGTGACGTGAGAAAAAAGTTGAGCCTTATCACGTTCGATAAGAACCTTAATGTTTTCGACTGTTTTTTGACAGTCATTGCAGGAAAGCAGTCGTACCAGGGAACCGTTAGCTCTGAAAATACGCATGCCGGGCGCATCGTTGCGAGCAGTTACGTCAGAAAAAACCTTAAGCCTTATCACGGTCGATAAGGGCCTCAACTTTCCTGACAGCTTTTCGACATATATTGCCGAGAATCAATCGTACTAGGGAACCCTTATCTCTGAAAATACGCACGCTGGGTGCATCATTACAAGCTGTGACGTCAGACAATAGTTGAAGATTAACATGGGGGATAAGGGCTTCAACTTTTTTTATTGTTTTTCGAAATCTATTGCAGGAAAGGTATCGTAACAGGCAATCCCCAGCTCTGAAAATATGCATGCCAGGGGGCATGGTTTATGAGCCATGATGTAAGACAAAAGTTGAGGCTTATCAAGGATGATAACGGCTTCAAATTTTTAGACAGCTTTTCGACACCTTTGCAGGAAAGGTATCGTAGCAGGCAACTCTTCGTTCTGAAAATACGCATGCCGGGCACATCGTCACGAGCTGTGACGTCAGAAAAATGTTGAGCCTTATCACGGTGGATAAGGGCCTCAAAATTTTCGATTGCTTTTGGAAATTCATTGCGGAAAGCTGATTGTACCGGGAAACCCTTAGCTCTGAAAGTACGCATTCCGCGCGCATCGTTACGAGCTGTGATGTCAGAAAAAAGTTGAGGTTTATCAGGGTCGATAAAGGCCGCAACTTTTCCAACTGCTTTTTCACATCTAGTGCAGAAAAGCAACGGTACCAGGAAACTCTTAGCTTTGAAAATACGCATGCTGGGGGCATGGTTATTAGCCATGATGTCAGAAAAAAGCTGAGGCATATAATGGGTGATATGAGTTTTACCTTTTTCGAGTGCTTTTCGGCATATGTACAAGAGTGCAATCGTACCAGTGAACCCTTAGCTCTGACAATATGCATGCCGGGAGCATCGTTACGAGCTGTGACTCAGAAAGAAGTTCAGCCTTAACACAGTCGATAAGGGTCTCAACTTTTTCGACAGCGTTTCGACTTCTATTGCAGAGAATCAATAGTACCAGAGAACCCTTACATATTAAATTATGCATGCCGGGCGCAGTTTTAGAGTCATGACGAAGGCGAAATTTGAGGCTTATCATGGGCGATAATGGCCTCAACTTTTTTGACCGCGTTTATACTCCTATTGCGGCAAAGCAAACGTGTCAGGGGGACTTCTGCTCAGAATTATTGCCTTCACGCATGCTTGGTACATCGCTGTTAGTTTAACGCCAGATATATGTTGTAAGGTATTGTGACTTCTAAAAACCTAATGTTTTTCGAGTACTTTTTCGCACATGTTCTGGAGAAACAAATGTATCAGGGGAAGTTCTAATCAACTTCAATTAGGTGTCCCAAAGTAAAAAGAATACACAATTTTTAAAGGATCGTTCACCACGCTGACCTGCGCTAGCGATAAAATATGAATAAACATTCGTGTGTGTCTTTTAAATAAAAAAAACATAAAACAATGAATTGACGATTCAAAAAAAGAAACACGGAAATATGGCTTGCACGGGGATCGAACCTATGACCTTTATTTTATTGGCGCAGTGGTCTTACTGCTTGAGCTAACAGGCCTGGCATCTCAAACAATTTCAAATCCTGAGCACATTTCCTTGTCATGTATTCGTTATTTTGAAGTTTTGGAGGGTTGAAATGTTATTATTTCAGCCATGGGCGTGATATATCGAGATGAATCGAGATGAATTCTGACGGTCCAGGTGATGAATCTTTAAGCTTGCAACTACGACAGCCATACTAGTAGATTGAGAGCAGTTTGCTGAGAAAGTTTGTGTTTGTTAAGAGCGTTAGAGATATTGGCGCTTCGTTTCTGCCAAAATAATTTTTAACTCAGTGAGCTTAAACTCACCTGACACTCAGAACAATGTTCCTTCTACTTTGTTCAAAATGCAATGCGAAGGGGTTAAACTCGCTAACGAAAAAGAGAGGACAGGAAGAGCACCAGAAAGGTATTTGTGCGCTTTGTAGTCCACCAACCAGGTGTGGTGCCATCTTCGTGAGAAGAATTCGACATCGGTGAAAGCCTGACTCTGACCAAACGTTAAGCGGTACGCGATGCTGATTGGTTGTTAACGTGCATACAAATCTAAGCACACGGGCCTACAAAACTTCCGCCTACATCGGAAATGCAGTCGCCGTAGTAAGGATTCGAACCCGTGACCTGTGGTTCTGCAGACGAGTACCTTAGCCACTAGACCACTGCTGCGGGGCATAGCACTAATTCTGCCTGCTTGTATTTCCTCCTACCCTTGCCTTTGTTTCCTTTTAATATGTTTGAATTAAGCTAAATCCTCAGAATCTAAGCAAAAGCCTACTATTTTCGATTTCACACAATGCTCCTAGACTCTGCAATAGCGTTGTATTCTAGAATATGAGAAATGCTTGGAAAACCGATAAAAAACACAATTTTCGCTCCTTTTCCTATCTTTCTCGCGTTATTCATTAAACTTAGCAATATACCTGTTCCAGACAAAGGCGTGAGCAAATTTCTTTTTTATGAAAGAAAAAAAAAAGTGCCAACGTGTCCTGTTCTACATAACACCACACGCAAGGGTTTTGTTTGCTCGCTGACTGCATTCAATGTTAAAGAAGTCTTAAAATTGACTTGAAGAATTTAAGCAGGGCTGGCAAGACATTGTCAGGCCAACGTATTTCAAACTTCTTCGCAACGCTAATATTGACGAGGTGGTTCAGTTGAACCTTCGTGATGCATAGTTACCTTGGTGCAAAGAGTTATTCAAAGAGAAAAAAATACATTGTAAATAAGTTACTGAATTGACACGGTGGATTTTGTCACTGTTATTTCTAAAACAAGTAATTTATTCCTTCTCTCTTTCTCCACGTCAGTGCTGGCGTTTTTTTCGCCACGTCTTTATGACTCCTCGTCACGTAGACGATAAACTCATTTTCTGGTGCCTTATCAAATCTCTCCTATTGCTCTATATGTCATCTGTCGTAGAGGTTCACAAGTGTCGGCCTTTATTAAGGTCACTGCCCGAGCTTTTTTTGTGCTATAGAAAACAAATGTTCACATCGAATAAATTGAGAAGTGCTGGCAAGAACGACCAGGCTATGGAACGCCTCTCTTGATTTGAAGAAGCAAACGGAAGCAACAAAAACACCTTCCTCTCTTTATAATCATTTCTATAATGCCAAAATTCCTAAGAGGCCTCGCTATTTCCAAAAAAGTCGGTGCGACTTACGGCACATTCAAGTGGTCGTTTGCGAGCGTTCTGACCGTGTTTGAAGGTGGTGAATTCAGCAGCTTGAAGGCTCTACAAAGAAAACTAGGAGATATGCAAGTCATGTTTCTCCTTCCTGGTGATGTGTTTGCGCGGTTGTTTTTGTTGCAGCACTTAGCTGCATTTTTACGTACATTTTACGAAGCCACCGGAGTGCTAAAAAACGACCAGTTGAGTGTACCATTAGTAACATCGTCTTATTCTGTTTTCACTTCATGTGTCTCTAGCACTCTTTTGAAGCTCAGAACGTTTATTTTCTTTTTTACAAAGCATTTAAAAACGAAGGAACTGAGTTGATAGTGGCAATGAGTCTCTTATGTAATGTTTTCTTTGTAGTGTGTTTTTTAATCTTAGCCGCTCATTGTAGGTACCGGGAAAGCAAGCAAAACAATCAAATCCCCAGTCCACTTATCAACCCTCGTTGAACAAAACTAAATGGGAGAATTTACTAAGGGCACATGAATACGTTGATACATATAGTTAATAATAAGGATGCTATAGTAAAGGTGGTGATGATCACGATGCCTACTATGGTTACAGTTGAACGCTCAAGTTTATCGTGGTTAACAGCGCAACTAACGTGGACGAAGAGGAGAAGTGTGCATGGAGTAGCTCTGTATTTTTTTTTTTGTGCTAATCGTGCTGTTAAGTACAGTGAATCCGAACCAGCCTCGGCTCAGTTTTCTATCCTACTTAGTGCATGTTTATTTTGCGTCTGCACTCTGAATTGCATTGTTTCTTGATCGTCACCTATTAGCTCAACGTCATTGATTTCCAAGTATTACATAATGAAACCTTGTTTTACCTTGACTTTGCGCTGTTACAAGAAAACACTGAATAAAACGGGCCTCGCCACGTTAATGTGGTGCATTTTCTGTGCTCCCGTACGTTGGATGACGCATAGAAGAAAGACCGCTTATGGTCGGTAGCTGAAACAGATTTGTCTTTCAATGGTGACGCTCACTTGGTAGCGGTGCGGTAACACTGATGTTTAATTTCTTCTAGCAGCTCTTCTACCTAACAAGAGAACACATGTATACTAGCACGCGCAAGTAGACGCTGGGAGATTTTTTTTTACAAGACCTGAAAACAGGAAGTCCTACTAGAGAATGTCATGCATAAAAAGATAACATGAGCGCAACCTTGCGAAGCAGAACAGCAGCTGCAGTAGCAGTAGCAATTAGAACAACAACTACAACAACAGCTGCTGCTACTACTACTACTACTACTACTGCTACTACTACTACTACTACTACTACTACTACTACTACTACTACAGCGGTAGCAATTACACCAACTACAACAGCTACTACTACTACTACTACTACTACTACTACTACTACTTCGGTGGCAACGATATTTATTTAGTTTTGTGTTTTAGGCACAAACTTAAAGATTGAGAGCGGAACGCATGATACTTTGAGCGGCTGCATAGAGACAAATAGAGCACGTCATTGCAAACAAATGCTTACACTTTCACACATTGTACCAAGGATGTGACAACGTGAACACCGAAATGTAAAGATGCGCAGCGTTTACCGCTTAAGAATATCGATGTGTCATGAAGTTCAACGGTGACGGCACATTGTCTCGGTGACGCGAAACATCTACTACGTCGCCTGAAGCTAGTGTTTGAATGAAAGGAGAAAAATCTAAAGCCCTTGTTTCTTTGCGATGCTACGAACGCACCCATCACTGCACATTGGAGCGAGACTGACGCTCCATACTTAAAGGAAAATATATGAAAGGAGTCCTTACGCGAAGCCGCCTTCTGTCAAGAATCGCTTGTCAAGCTCCAGCTGTCTTGAGTGCCTTTCCTGTCTCTACGAGGTTTATTCATTTCTTATTTTTTATATTCTTGACAGTTTCTAGAAATGTATTGTTTGCTCTGGTGCATCGCAGCGCACTGAGTGGCGTCAATTTTGTCAAATATATTTATTTTGTTGCACCCGAGACATGACGTGGGTGTCGCGTTGCGCTAAAGTAAAGATAGCCATTTTACTTCCCTGCTCCCTTGGTTGATTTTACTGCGCACTGACATGCTCGCTTCTCAGTGCGCATGAATGATAATAGTATGGAGATAGCGTGGTGGACTCATTGAAGCAGCCTTCAACGTATAGAAGCTTACAGTAATGGTAGTAGTCACCCTTCATACATCGCAGCTGCCTTTACGATTGCTGGCTAGTAAAACAGATCATTGGCTCGTATCAGTCTCCTCAAATTTGTACGAGCACGTGTAGTGCAAGGTAACGTACTCCGAGGAGAAAAAAATACTGGCAAAAATTGATAATTAATTGGCAGATAACTACCGAGAAACGATGCACCACTGCACTAACTTTCACGTGAGTGTTTATTAAGAGCGTGAATGCGCTGAGAGGCATCCCCAACTTTAAGCCTAAAACTGTGTTTGGTTTATTTGACAGAGGGCCACTGTGCCTCCAATAATGTGAAATCAGCGCTATTATTTGCTCTGTTCAAAAAAATTACGGTGCACGTGTTCTCTTACGTTCAGCTCTGCTTTCTGACGTGTTGTGGTCTACATAACAATCCATATAAAGTCAAAAGGTATTCCCACATCAAAAAGAGCTGTTGAGTCTCTTTCTTGTGAGCATAGTTTTTCTGTTTGAAGAATTGAAGTTTGGAGATTGAGTATAATGAAATATCAAAATACGTATAAGAAAAAAAATTACGAAGTAGCATTCAACCTGAAATAGGTAGCAAGTGCGGAGGTGTCTTTCGCCTGACCTTAGGCATGGCTGGCGTTAACCAGCTATCACACGGGGACGTCCCAAACGTGCAATCTGCTCGGCATTCATAGCGGGAACGGAAATCCTTAGTGATGCAGTGGCGTCCTGTTACTCATTTTTTTCTGGCCACTTTCCTGTTATCCACAACCCCACTTACCTTTTACATCCTCTTGCTATATTTTATTAACACGGCTGTGTGTTAAAAATCTCTCTTCGTAAAAATTACGGCATCAGCATGACTGTCGGTGGCTGTGCGGAAAAAATTATCACCTTGTCCAAGACGCAAAACTTTAAATGATAGAAATAAAATAGCTGATAGATTTTTGGAGGTTAAAGTGCGGATTGAACCCAGGCCGTTTTCGTGGAAAGCTGGTGTTCTACCACGCAGCTACGCTTTGACTTCGAAACACAGTTAAAATAACTTCCTCTGCTGAGAAATTCAGGGAAAAGAACTGCAGACACACGCGTCCCGAGGCTAGGCTTCACAGTACAGCATTTATTATCACAGTAATGCTGCGTGGTAGAAGTGATCGGGTGTCAGATGTAATTGATTGATTTGTGGGGTTTAACGTCCCAAAACCACTATATGATTATGAGAGACGCCGTAGTGGAGGGCTCCGGAAATTTTGACCACCTGGGGTTCTTTAACGTGCGCCCAAATCTGAGCACACGGGCCTACAACATTTCCGCCTCCATCGGAAATGCAGCCGCCGCAGCCGGGAATCGAACCCGCGACTTGCGGGTCAGCAGCCGAGTACCTCAGCCACTAGACCACCGCGGCGGGGCGGTGTCAGATGTAACTCTCATAACGACGTCTTGGTTTAAAGCCGGCCACGCTTCACAAAAGGCACACATGTTACTGCCTGCATTCCCGTAAGGCAATGTAGTGGGTGCATAGCAAGTTTGAAAACGTTTCAGGCGCATATTTGCTGGTGGCGTAAGAAATTTTACCCATTACACAGAATTCAGCCACATACGAAAACTGTACTGACACAAGGTGCCTTAAACTTTATTGATTACATTGTAGTAATCCACAATTTAAAGGCCAACTCCGGCAAGTTTTTGAAGTCAATAGATCTGAATAAAATTATCTGGGTACGTTTTTTCGCACAATTGCGTCATTTATGCCAAATAAATGCTTGAGATATGCGCTGATTATTTGCAAATGAATTTTAAAGCTGCCTATAATGCTGAACTGGCTTGCCAGAATTATTGGCAACACTATCTGTTTGATGTCATGTTTGACATGCCAACGGAAGGAATGCCACCGATGACATCGCCAACATTGGTCGCTCCAGCTTTTATTGTGTGTTTACAAGGCGATGGCGGTGGTATTTGGCACGGAAAAGTTTCCTTCTTTCCTATGTGGTGTTTCGTCGGCTTGGCTAGGTGCGCTCGCCTCTGCTGCCAGTGCCTTCTCGTGCCAGCTCTCACAATTTTCACATCCCACGCCGGGAGGAGAAATAGTATGCGACAACCGGTTCTTACCAAATAGTATGTCATACGTAGACAGTGCACTTGGTTAGGTTTCAGTATTGCACCTTTTTTGCTTATTAAAGATATTTTAATTTGACGAGCATTTCAGCTATCAGACTCGCGACGAAAGAGCCTCAGAAGCATAAAAAAGCACCATTACATGGTAGAACAATGGAACAATGGACATGGTAGAACAATCGCCGTTGTCGAGTTGAGTAACCTTGTCGAGATAAATAACTTCATAACATAAGAAGTATGCCCAAGTGGTTGAAGTATGCACTGGGGACAGGACGTCGCGATGGCGTTAAACCCTGGAAAACGAAGATTAAGGGTCCCCCAATTTTCGGGGCTATGCGTGGTTTTTCCTGCGTGGCAACATTTGTCAGTCTATACTACGATTTATCTTTTTTTATTTAATAACACTGTCAACCCTCGCTTCAGGGTCATAACAGGGAGGGAGTACAATATGAGTACAAACAGAACACCTAAAAACACTAAGCAATAAACACAGGAAAACAGAATGGGCAGTACTTCAACCATTACCAAAATAAGCATCAATTTCTCTGTCAAAAGTTTGCACATCGGTACTAATAATAACATGTTGGGGTAAAGAATTCTATTGTTGTATTGCATCCGGGAAAAATGACCACCGAAAGATGTCAGTGCAAGCGCTGAAAGGTTCAATGGGGGCATCATGATTCAATCTAGTGCTACGTTTTCCGGGATGGCGTATGTACTCGTCTTTAGGTATTTTGAACATCCCTTGGATTATACGAAATAATGTTTTAAGTTTTTGTTTCCGTCTTCGAATTTCCAGTGATTCTAATTGCATGAATTTAGCATATCAGTTACTGAATCCCGCTTTCTATATCTAGAGCACACAAACCGAGCTGCACGCCTCTGAATGCGTTCTAACTTAGTGACCAAGTGTTTCTGGTGAGGGCTCCAAACCACAGAGGCGTATTCCAGTCTAGGTCTAATATATGTGTGGTTGCAAGCAGCTTTACGTGTTTCGGTGTTTTATGCATCTTCGCTCGTAGAAAACACAGTTTTTTAAATGACTAAGAACAAACCGATTCAATGTGACGGTGCCAAGTTAGGTTGTTCGTAATTGTCACCCCTAAGTATTTAAAATGGGACGTTTTACTGAGTTTGTTGCTCCCGATGTTGTACTGGAATTTGAGAACATTTTTCTTGTTGGTAATGTGTACATATGTTGTTTTTTAAAGTTAATTTGCATTCCCATTCGCAACCCCACAATTCCAAATTTTCAAGGCACTTATTCAACTCGAGTTGATCATCAGTACAGCTTACAGGCATATAAATCAAACAATCATCAGCATAAAGTTTCATCTCAAGAGGTGGCTTTACAATAGTACTTATATCATTTATGTATAACAAAAACAACAGTGGGCCAAGCACGGACCCTTGAGGCACACCTGAAAACACATCTAGCGTAGCTGAAAAAGAACCATCAATCCTCACTGCTTGCTTGCGTTTACTCAGGTAGGTTTGGTTTGGTTTGGAAAAACTTTATTGACAAGTCCGAAGGCGTGCGCCCTAGCACACGGCGGGCCGCTCCCACGATGGGACAGTAAGGCCGAGCCCTAGCGCCGCATCGTGGGCCCTCTGGACAGCCCAAAGTTGCGATGTTATGTCTGGACTCCGGAGAGCGGAGTCCCACTTTCTGGACGATGCTGTATCGGTGCCACGTACCGAAGGGCACTCCCAGAGCATGTGGTGTAAGGTTGCTAAACCGCCACATTTTGTACACGAGTTGGTTAAATAAACATCAGGATAAAGCTTGTGAAGAAAGGCAGGGTTAGGGTACGTTTCTGTTTGAAGTAATCGCAATGTAAGCGCCTGCGCTCTATTTAGCTTCGCATGTGGAGGTGGAAAGATTCTCCTATCCATAGCGAAATGTTGGGTTATTTCATTATATGTAGTTGGCGGATCCCTGTTTACGAAATCTCCAGTTCGACCCAAAGGTCCTCCATGGCCGCGGACAGCTAACCCTCGCGCCCTGGAGTGGGCCAACTCATTGAGATTTATGATCCCTCCGTCCATGTTTCCCATATGAGCTGGGAACCATGTAATGGTATGGGTTGTAAGCAACTTATCACCGAGTATATTTTTGGCCTCTTTGCACACAGCTCCAACACTGAAGGCACGAATGGCAGCTCTAGAATCGCTAAATATGTGTTCATTACGCTGATCTAAAAGAGCCAAGGCGATGGCAACCTGCTCAGCTGCATTGGCAGTTCTGGCGCATACCGACGCCGCATTAATTGTAATGCCTTTGTGGTTGATTGCCACTACCGTGAATCGGTCTCTCTGGCCATCATATTGCGCCGCGTCTACGAAACAGGCCCCCCCGTCAAGATCCGCAACTTGGCGAAGAAGGGCCCGAGCGCGCGCTCTCCTCCTTCCAACATTACGTTGGGGATGCATGTTCCGCGGGGCAGGCGAGACAATGATGTTTTCCTTCTGATCCCTCGTCAACCCTTGGTACAGAGCCTCAATCTGAGCTGGTGGAATACCCATTTCTGCGAGAATCATCCTCCCCGCTTTTGAGCCAGACAGCCTAATTACCTGTGTTCTTTCTTGTGCTTCCGCAATTTCCTCCAATGTATTATGAATTCCCAACTGCAGGAGACGATTGGTGTGGGTGTAGTTGGGGAGCCCAAGGGCATTCTTTACAGCTCTCCTGATCATTGCATTAAGCTTGTCCCTTTCCATTCTCTTCCAGACATGCATTGCCGCCACATATGCAAAATGACACAGCAGAAAAGCATGTATAAGCCTGACCAAGTTGTCCTCTGATAGTCCTGTCCTTCGGTTAGCCACCCGTCTTATGAGCCTAATAACACTGTCTGTCTTTTTTTCCAACCTTTTAATCGTGATGGTGTTGGTGCCCGTTGCTTCTAGCGTCATACCTAAGATCCGAATGGAAGCGACTTTGGGGATTGATCGTCCGCTTTTGGTACGTAAGTGGATGTCATTTTCTAGGGGCGGCACCCAGCCTCGCGGTCGACGGCCCCTCCTGACCGGTTTATAGAGGAGAAGCTCAGACTTTTCCGGAGAGCAAGAAAGGCCTGTGTCTTCCAGAAAACTCTCGGTAGTGTCGATGGCCTCTTGCAGGGCCGCCTCTACAGTGCCATCACTTCCTCCTCTACACCAAATGGTGATATCATCGGCATAAATTGTATGACCAACATCTGAAATTCCAGAAAGCTGCCTCGAGAGACCAGCCATGACGATGTTAAAAAGTAAGGGTGATAGAACAGATCCCTGCGGGGTGCCCCTATTTCCCAGCGCTTGCACATCCGATTCTAGATCTCCAACTTTAAGTATGGCTTTTCGACCACACAGGAAGGATCTGACAAACGCATGAAATGAGGAACCTAGGTTGAGACTTGAGATCGCATCTAAAATAGAATCATGGCGGACATTATCAAACGCTTTTTTTATATCCAAGCCTAGGATCGCCCTGGTGTCTCTGGTATGATTATCTAAAATTTGACACTTAATGATTTTCATAGCATCCTGCGTACAGAGGCCTGGCCTAAAGCCAATAAGGTAGTGAGGGAAGAGATCATTGTGCTCTATGTAGTCCGCGATTCGGTTCTGGACAACGTGTTCCACCACCTTTCCCACGCATGACGTGAGAGAGATGGGGCGCAGATTGTCCAAACTTGGTGCTTTACCGGGCTTGGGAATGAGGATCACCTTGGCCAACTTCCATTGTTCCGGGATGTCACCTCCCTTCCAAATCCTATTAATCTCATCAGTAAGAAATTCAACAGAGTCATCTTCCAAATTCCGAAGCGCTTTGTTGGTGACCCTATCTGGACCCGGTGCCGATCGGCCATTAAGTTCGTGCAGGGCACGTCGCACATCGCTGATGGTGAAGGGTTCATCCAAATGGGCACAAGGTGTTCCCATATACCCCGGATAGGCTTGCATGGAATCAACTGCTAGCGGTAGATACTTCTCAGCAAGCTGCCCCAATAGCTCCGCGCCCGAGGAGGATTTTTGAGCAAGATGAAGTATTCTAGCAAGGACCCCCCTCTGATTAGATTTAGTGCCCGACTCGTCAAGCAAGTGTTTTAAAAGATTCCATTTACCTCTGGTTCGCATTTGTCCATCGACTGAATTACAAATTTCATCCCACTGCTGCCTCGACAAGTTTTTGCAATGTTCTTCAATTTGTGTATTTAACTCTGCTATCTTTTTCCGAAGCCTACGATTAAATCTCTGACCCTTCCATCTGGCCAATAGCGACTGCTTTGCCTCCAGTAAATGCGCAAGCCGACTGTCCATTTTGTTTGTCTGTACCTCTGTCTCAATGGTTCTGGTAACCGCTCTAACGTCCTGCAGCAGCATCTCTGTCCATTGCCCCAGAGAGTCCGGGATTTCCCCCTGTTCCGCTCGAGCGCTGCGTGACTCCCGAAATTTATCCCAATCCACGTAAGTAAACTTTCTTTTAGATTTTGCCTCCATCTGTAGTTTAGTAACTGTAATATAATGATCACTTCCTAAATCCGTCAGAAGATTTTCCCAACCTACCGAGCCAGCATTTTTCACGAAAGCTAGGTCCGGGGTGGAGTCCCTGGTGGTGGATGTGCCGCGCCTAGTAGGAAACATCGGGTCCGTAATTAACGAGAGATCCGCATCTCCCGTCTCCTGCCACAAGCTCCTGCCTTTAGCTGAATCATACGGGTAGTTCCACGCCCGGAAAGGCGAGTTAAAATCCCCCGCCACAACCAGAGGAGAGAGCCCAGCCAATCTGGTTGCCTTAGCTATGATCGTCCTAAAACGCTGCCTATGATCACTAGGGCTACTATATATGTTCAGTATAAAAATGCTGGAAAGGTTGGAAGAACTCGGAATGACCTCAACTAAGGAGAGCTCCGTTTTATTAGGTCTTACCCCTAGATCATGTGTCACAAAGGTGAACTTGTTGCTGACTAACGTGGCAATCCCTCTGCCTTCCCCTTTAACTGCATGTGCCTTGTACCCCGGGAGGGTTACACTATCAGACAGCGTCTCCTGCAGTAGGATCACTTGCGGCTTCTCGCTGTGAGAGCGGACAAATTGCTGCAGGGTGCCCCTTTTGCTAAGGATCCCCCTGCAGTTCCATTGCCATATACGAAATTCAGCGTGCGAGGCCATCTTGATCATTGGAGGTGCTCCCTGACCCTGCCGTCAGGTTCTGTACAGAAGCAACTGTACTATTCGAACTGGGGATACTCATGGGAATGGGCGCCGATAAAGGCGTTCCCTCTGGAAAGAAATCCGGGTGAATCCGAGCTGCTCCCCTGATATTGGGGCTCTGCACCATAAGGCCGGCGTTCTGTAATTGATTCTCCATACATTGAATTCTGGTATGTTGAATATCTATTTTCTGATCCATAACTGTGAGACGTTGATCGACCGCCGAGAAACGCTCATTAAGTTTGTGAATCTCAAGGCAAATTGAATTTAGAGTCTCCTTAATTTCAGATTTAGCTCTAGCCTGCACATTCTCGGCTGAAGTCGCAGCCTTACGCTTGGCTGGGTTACCCGAGGGGCCCGCTTCCACAACCATGGGAACCTCCATGGGTTGAGGAGAGGGAGAACCTACACACGGAGAAGCAGATGCCAGAGTAGCTTGAGATGTACTGACACGTCTAAGCTCAGCCATTTCGGCTCTCAGCGACTCAATAATGCTGCGCATTTCGGCATTCTCCTTCCTAAGCTGATTTAGCTCCGCTAGACCATGCTCTGGCGCAGTGCCTCCCGTTACCTTTTCACCTCCTCCGCTGCGCACCCGGTCAGCCCAGGAGCCACCCTGCATCTCCGGTTGGGGTGGGCTTTGGAAACGGACTGTGCCATGCGGGTCCCTGGACTGGCTCCTCGAGTGCGATGGGCCTCTGGATTGGGACCGACGACGATCTCTGGACCGGGACTTGGCTCGGCCTTTAGACGAAGTTCCCTTTCGCTGGCCTTGGGAGCGACTTCTGGACCGAGATCTGGATCTGGACCGACTGCTTGCCTGTTGCGATGAGTCACGGCTGTCCACCCCAGTTGCAGCAGAACGACTGTTTGAACTGGAGTTGCGGTGTGCAGGCTGGCTCACACCCTCGTCGGCGTTAGCAGGTACCGTTTGCTGACTACGACGCTCTGATTCCGCACGGCGCTCTCTTCGCCGCCTTCGCACAATAAATGGAAGCTGAAACCTTTGCTGGCAACTTTTATCCGTCGTGGCGTGTGGGCCGCCACAGAATCCACAGGTCGGGGAACATTGATGGTTCTCATCAGGGTTGTTGATTCCGCACCTCTTGCACACAGCTTCGTCCGGTGTCGGACAGACGTCCGCCCTGTGCCCGAGTCTGCCACAGGCATAGCAGCAGTCATGCTGCCGATGGTAAAGCGAGCATCTGACCAGCGCTGTGCCGAAATAAATGAAGTTGGGAACTTTGTAGCCATCGAAGACAATAACCACCGTCTCAGTGTTCTTAATACGTCTGACTCCCAGAGCCGTGGGGTTTCTTTCAGTAAGGATGCTCCTCTCCAGCTCCGTCTGGCTCTCCGATGCGTCAATCTTACGGATGACCCCCTTGCAGGTCTCATGCGGGGCAGCCTCGTAAGTGTTGATGTCATACTTCTTCATTCCCAATGTAAGGCAGCTCATCCTGAGGTAAGAGTCAGCGTTCGCACGGGACGCCGTGCTAATAACTATGATATTTTGCGTTGCATTCGGGCAGACAATGTCCTGACTGATGAGCGTGGGTACAATTCCAGCCGCCTCTGCGATTGCCCGGCCAAGTCTAGCTGAGCCCGCCTTCTCAACATCCAAGCCACCCCTTGGACGGACGATAATCTTCCAGTGCTCGCTAGGCAGTCGAGGCATTCTCGATGATTTGATAACTTGATTCTTCAAGTGTAGAGCTTTTCTTGTAGCACTGAAATTGCCCCTGGCATTCTCGCCGCATGCCGTGGCACGCTCTGTAGCACTGGCGTTCGTGCGCCTCGAGCTTTTCTTCACCGCGGCGGAACGCCAGCCGTGTTCCTCTCCAAACTCTTCCGGAGGGAGTTCATCACCGTCCATAATAACAGCAGCACCGTCCAGCATATTGGCTCAGCAGGTGGAACGAAGGGCGCGTCCAAGGAAGGGCGCGTCCTGCTCAGGTAGGCGCCAATTCAATTTAAAATTTTATCACTGAATCCCATTTTACTCAGTTTAAAAAGCAGTTTAGTGTGGTTTACAACATCAAAAACTTTAGCAAAATCAATACAAATTACATCAACTTGTTTGCGATCGTCTATAGCCGAGCTGAAATCATGAATTGTTTGAATCAATTGCGTCACTGTGGACTTGCCACTTCTAAATCCATGCTGACAGTCATTAAGTAATTGATTAACCTCCAAGTGAACCATGATATGCTTTGCTATTATATGCTCTATGACTTTGCAGCAAACAGACGTCAGTGACACAGGACAATAGTTGCTAATAATTATTCGGTTGACGGCTTTAAACAAAGGTATGATAATTGCGCAGAGCCAGTCCTGTGGAATAAAGTGAGTTTCTAAAGATTTTTTGAAGATAATAACAAGGAAGAATGATACCCATTCTGCGTATCTTTTCAGAAAAGCAGTTGGTATCTTGTCCGGGCCGCTAGCCTTCTTTGCATTCTGATTTAGCAACCGAGAAAATACACCTTCTTGATCAAACAATAAGGGTTCCATAGGACATGCGCATGAATAATGCAAGTTGCTATCACCGCGCACATCTGACGGCATCGTGAACACCGACTGGAAAAATCTGTTAAACTCATCTGCTATCTCAGTCTTTTGCGTCATTGTTCACGATCCGGCAGTGACCTGTTCAATTTTTTCTTTTCGGCCGCTCATATAAAGCCAGAACTTCTGAGGCGCACTATTCAGAAATTCTGCGAGGGTATGTTCGAAAAACTTACTCTTTGATTCGGACAAGGCTTCTTTTAGGGTTTTACGAGCTTGAGATAATTCAGTAGTGTTCCTCCCTTTTTTCCGTAGTCTTTTAATTATTCTTTTCATGTGAACTATATTCCTGGTTATCCATGGGCTGCGTTGTTTTACCTTTTTAAGACGAGACGGGATGAATCTCTGTACACAGGTGTCCACGATTGTCTTAAATCGATTCCACAATGTCTCAACGGACTCGTTTTCTGAGGCAGACTTAAATTCGTCGAAGGCGACTTCTGAAAAATCTAAAATAGAAGTGTCGTCCGCTTCTGCAAAATTTTTAACTTTTACACGGAAACAGGCTTTGGACGATCGCTTTTCTCTGTGGCAATGTTGATAACAACTAGCCGGTGGTCTGATATGCCCGCTTCCACTGACACCATGTAGCCATCCAACTGGCTTGTTACGAACACAAGGTAGCGCAATGACTTCGTTTTCGTAATTATTCTAGTGGCTTCCTTCACGATTTGTGTAAGATTGTGTGAAAACAAAATCTTTAATAATTTATCTCCACTTGCAATTTCGATATTACCAGGCATCAGGGTTTCCCAGTTAATATGGGGAAGGTTAAAATCACCAGCCATTATCATCCGTGTGCTATCGTTTATATTGTTGCAAAGAAAAGTATTTAGATCATCTAAAAATTTAGGCGATGTACAGAGGGGTCTATAAACGGCTCCGATTAAGTATACCAGGTTTTCGTAAGTTATCTTACACCATACGGACTCCTGTAACTTGCAATCAATTAGTGCTCCCCGAATTGAAGACTTCACGACAATAGCAACGCCACCCCCTCGGGAATCTCGGTCCCACCTGAACATGGTGTATCCCACGGGAATAATGCAGTCGCTTGATACAGGGCTGCTGAGCCATGTTTCTGTTATAATTATTACGTGAGGAGACCGTGCTAATATAAGACACTCTAGATCTATTACTTTGTTTGCAATGCTACGAGCATTTAACAGGATGACAGTGAGCTATGATGATTGCGGGCTTACACCAGGAGGGCTCTGGGAGGCGTTAGATTCATTTGATGCCTCTTGTGCGTTATCTTGTTCGCCCTTTCCCCGCTTGCTCTGCAAAGGGAAACGTTTTTGCAGTTTATAGTCCCAGCCATAAAGCCTGCTATCTATTTTAAGTTTATCGTGGACCAGCGTTGCTTTTTTCCCTTGAGCCCTATCTGCGGCCGCACTATCCCACAGTTTCTTTCGTACTTGTACGGTTTCTTGGGCATAATCGTTGCTCGCACTAATCGAACGGCCTTTCAGTTTGCCACAGTTCTTCATTACGCATTCCTTCTCTTTGAACTCATAAAATTTCATTATGACCGGCCTAATTTTTCCAGTTTGTTCTCTGCCAATTCGATGTATTCTCTCTAATGTTGTGGCGTGGACCCCGAGTATTTTACGAAACACGTTTTCTACAACAGACGCCATTAAGTCCGCCTCAGTTTCAGATTTTTGCTCAAAAATGCCGAAAACTAAGAAGTTATTTCTTCGACTTCGGTTCTCATAATCAAGAAGTTTTTCTGCCTGCCCCTGCACGACAGACTTTAGGTATTCAATTCGTGCGTTTAGATCTTGAATTAGCTGAAGAGATTGTGTAAGTTTGTTGGTCTTAGCATTTAGAGCCGCTATATCTGCCTTAATTGTTTTGGTCATGTCGCTGGCTACCTTTTGATTTTTTAGGATTTTCTTCAGCATGTCTTTAGTATCTGGTCCCGGGTTTTCCTTTATGTCACCCGACATCAACAGGCACAAAATTATAGACCAACGATCGACCACAATAGCACAGCACGTTCGAGGGCACGGCAGAATCAACAAAAATCGATTGTCACTGCGGTAAGTAACAGTGCCATACCGGGAACTAACCTGCAAAACAAACAGCAGTGGTTTCAGCATGCTGTTGCCGGCAGAGTTGCCGTGCCCTCTCTGACTTTCTCTGACTTCTCACTCTCTCCTTTCTTTCCCTCTCACCCAAATCTTAATGCTCCTTATCTGCAGCCCTTCTCATCCCTTAAGTGCTCCTCACATAAAAAGGGCAGTTTCATTGACTCCATTGTGCTTTTTGCGCTGACATTTGGTAAAATCTTATAGCTTAGACTACTCCGCAGTATTTACAAAAAAGCCTTATATGCAATGGGAAATGTAAACTCCCGTTTTGTGGATTCTTTCATCAAAACGTTCTGTTCATTTTCTGGCCCTGCGATGCATTTAGACGTATGCTATGTGTGGACATACACAAAGGCAAGAGTAGGGGCATAAAAAAAAAGAAAACGTCACATTGGTGCGCCACAACAAAAGAAACACTATTGCACAAGTTCTCAGCACACCACTGAAGTTCCCGCGCATACGTGGAAGCAAACGTTATATGCCCCAGGAGCGCAGTAAACATCAATCACGCGTTCAGCGTTGTGAACGAATCATATATATTTACATAGGTGGTCATACGTTTCCTCATGAATAACCTGCATTTCATTTTATGGCCTAAGAAATAAACAGAGAGAAAAGATCGCAATGCGCGTGTACTCATTATGCATGCCGTTCCTCATCTAGTTATTTGCTAGTTTATGACTGTCATGTCCACCACCACAGCAATATAACTACTTCGTTGGGCCATGACAAACCAACTTGTACTTGTGCTCATCGGGGTTTACTTACTATTAGGAATGTCAAGGCATTGAAAAATTGCTTTGCGCGTGGCATGACCAAAACAAAAAGATTGCTCAATAAGGGTTTCGAAACGGTAATCATTCTGTTACCGAAAGAGCTTATGCTGTTATCGGTTTGTTTGTGTTTCTTCTTTTTGTGCTGAAAATAAAATACGAGAGAATACGTGTATTCTGTCTGTGTCGTTTTGTATATGCATGCGAGTATCGTGAAGTTGCTGAATATTTTTGGCTTTTGTTACTGATGAGATTGTGTTTTGATGGTGTTTGTAGTGCACTGCATGCCTGTGTGATAATTTAAACATATATATGGAGACTTACGCAGTGGTTCGAGTTCTTCTGTTTTGCTATATTTGGTATGTACGTTGAGCTGGAACTTTTTATAATGTATATCGCACCAGTGGCATATCGATAACTACTGCTGCCGTGTAATAGCAACTAGAAATGCATCTTCTCTATTTATTTAGTGTCTCACATTTGTAATATTGCTGCATACATGATGCCATTTTTTGGGACGATGCGCGTGTGTGCCTGACGAAGAGGACGAAGAGGGGCCTCCGCTCGTTGTCTGGTAAACCGGTCACGTCACAGCCACTGGTTCGAAATATATTTCATCCACAGCCTCGTGGATACGGCGTCTCTTTTCTTCCGTAACATATTTGGTGGAGGTGCGGGGTATCGATTCCAGTACCTCTCGCACCACTGGGACATCTTCAAGAAGCGACTGCGCGACATATTTGGGGACTCGTCAAGTCGACAAATGGCCGCACTGCAAGAACTCGCCACCCGTGTACAGTCATCAACCGAGTCGTATGTCTCGTACATAAAAGAGGTGCCCGCGTTGTGCCGCAAAGTGGACGAGTAAGTGACCGAGAGCGACAAGGTGGGCCACATACTCAAGGGCATAGCAGACGACGCTTTCAAATTGCTCGTGTACAACAACGTCACGACCGTTGATCTCATAATTATGGAATGCCACCGCTTCGAAATGGCCAAAAACCACCGAGTTTGGCCACAATTTTCGCGGCTCCCAAACACGACTATCACGTAAACGTGTACCGATCTCGGTGCCACGCCACCCTTGCACGAGAATGTTACACGCATCGTTTGGCGCGAGCTTGAGGCTGCCCGTCCGGCGCCCTTTCATCCTTTTCCACTCGACCGGGGCACCGTGCAAACACCTTCAGTGGTGTCAGTTATTCAGGTAGTCCTGAGGCGAGAAATTGCTAACCTTGGTTTTTCTGTCACCTTCTCCGTCTCCCGACCGGATTAAAGACCGATGTGCTAATGAATGCACCACGCCATGACCCATACTTTCTGCCCAGATACCGCAGTCCAACGGAATGGAGAACAGCAGACGACAAGCCAATCTGCTTGCGCTGTCACCGAGTTGTCGCCAATTTTCTTCTTTTCCTCGGCTATACGCGGAACCCTGTCGGTATTCGCCCAGCCGTGAGTATCCTGCTTCCAATGCACCTAACAGCCGCTTTACCGCTCGTTCACCGTCACCACAACGCCGCCTGTTCTCCGTCGCCCCTACCCCGTCGCTATCCATCACCGACTAACTATGGATCTTCCCGGACGGAAAACTAGATTACGCAGCTCTTGGAGATAGTGCTGCATCAAGGGCGACAGACCGAAATTCTCCGTTCGCGCTCCCTACTAACAACAACTTGCTGGAAGTGCATGTGGACGGTGTTTCTTTGATGGCTTTAGTTGACACTGGAGATCAGGTGTCTATAATGAGTACTCGTCTCTGTCGCTGCCTCAAAAAAGTACTCACGCCTGCCACAACACAAGCCGTCCATGTCGCTGATGGTGAAACTATGGCCGTCATAGGAATGCGTACCGCTCGTATTATAATTGCCGGCTGCCATGTTCCTGTTTTATTTACCGTGCTCGATAATTGCCCTCATGACCTCATCTTTGGGATGGACTTCTTATCGACGCATTCTGCCCTGATCGACTGTTCCACCGGCACTCTCTGTTTATAAACTTCCTCTTCTTCCAGATTATCGCCCCGAGCTGCCGAAAAGCATCTGTCACAGACTTCAGTCGGATACCACCAAAAGCCCCCAAATTCATTGAATTGGAAACAAGTTCACCCGTTGTTGATGGTGATTATGTCGTCACCCCTATTTCTGATTCTCTTCTGACACGCGACATCACTGTGCCACACGCCGGCGTAACCATGGCCTCTAACCGAACATGTCTGCCCATTATCAATTTCAGTTTCACGCAGCAAGTACTACCACACAGAATTTCAGTCGCCACGCTGCGAGCCTTAAAAGACGCCCACGCCACCGCTTTTGCGGAAGACGCATGCTCCGATCTTCCATGTCGCCCCCAGAATGCCACATCACTCAATGCAGCCTTGCACCCTATGATCGACCCAAAACTCAAACCTGAGCAATTCCGCCTTCTGGCTTCCTACCACGACGTAATTGACATCGACAGCAGTTCACTCGATCAGACTTCCCTCATGAAGCATCGAATTAATACTGCTGATTCTCCTCCCATTCACTGCCGATCATACCGGGTCTCTGTTACAGAGCGTAAGGTAATTCAAGAAGAAGTCAACAAGATGCTAGCCAAAGGAACTATTGAACCCTCCTCGAGCCCTTGGGCATCTCCTGTTCTGCTCGTTAAAAAGAATGATGACACGTGGCGCTTCTGCGTTGATTACCGCCATCTTAATCGAATCACAAAAATGGACGTTTATCCTTCGCCCGAACTGATGACGCCCCCGATGGTCTTCACGGCGCGCGATACTTTTCTACTATAGACCTACGTTCCGGCTACTGATAGACTGCTGTCGACGAGAAAGATCAAGAAAAGACTGTGTTTGTTACTCCCGACGGCGTATAGAAATTCAAGGTGATGCCGTTTGGGTTATGCAACGTCCTAGCCACGTTTGAGCGTATGATAGACTTGCTATTACAAGGGTTCAAGTGGTCAACATGCGTGTGCTATCTGGATAATGTTCTTGTATATTCGCTTACACTTGAGACACACCTTCAGCTTTTGTCAGCGGTTCTAGACATCTTCCGCACTGCTGGCCTTCAATTAAACTCGTCGAAATGTCACTTCGGCTGCCAGCAGATTACGGCGTTGGGCCACCTTGTCGATGCATGAGGTGTGCAGCCTGACCCGGAGAAAATTCGTGCCGTCACGAGCTTTCCTGTACCCCAATCTGTCAAGGACGTCCGGAGCTTTGCGGGACTTTGTTCTGATTTTAAAAGGTTCGTGAAAGATTTTGCGACAATCGCTCGACCACTCACTGAGCTTTTGAATAAAGACGTGACGTTTACGTGGGGTTCCGCTCAAGCTGCCGCTTTTTCTCACCTCGCCACCCTCCTCACTACTCCACATATATTGGCCCACTTTGACCCGTCCGCTCCGATAGAAGTCCGAACCGATGCGAGTGGTCACGAGATTGGAGCCGTCATAGCCCAACGCCATCGGGGACATGACCAAGTTATCGCCGTCGCTAGCCGCCTTCTCACAGCTGCCGAGCCCAACTATTCAATAACAGAGCGTGAATGTCTTGCTCTTGTTTCGGCAGTTACGAAGTTCCGACCATATTTGTATGGCACGAATTTCTCTGTAATAACGGACCACCACGCGCTATGTTGACTTTTGTCACTGAAGGATCCTACTGGCCGGCTTGGGAGCTGGGCTCTGCAACTGCAAGAATATACCTATACAGTCACGTACAAGTCGCGACGCCTACATCGGGACGCAGACTGCCTCGCCCGCTACCCCGGTCGATGAATTGAGCACCATCTCTGACACCGACACCGATACTTGCGTCTTCTCCGTTTCGCAACTGACCCACATCGGTGACGAGCAACGCCATGGTGCATTCATCTCGAATAACCATTTTCCGACAGGTCCCATCACTCATTCGTCCTCCACGATGGTGTCCTATACCACCAGAACTTCTACCCAGACGGACCAGCCCAGCTGCTTGTCATTTCAAAACACCCCTGCTCGGCAGTTCTCCACGAGCTCCATGACCTTCCAACTGCCAGTCACCTTGGCCTTACAAGCGAAGGTGACTGCACCACAATGCATTTACAACCGGATTCACCAACGCTTCTTTTGGCCAAGGCTTTCATGCTCGGTCAGAAGATACGTTGCGGCTTGTGATAAATGTCAGCGCCGCAAAACACCATCGACGCTTCCCGCCGGGCACGTTCAACCACTTGACATTTCGTCAGAACTTTTCTTTCGCATTGGATTAGACCTCCTGAGCCCTTTTCCCCTGCCTTCTTCTGGCAACAGTTGTATAGCTGTGGCAACATACTACGCCACGTGCTACGCCATCACACGAGCACTTCCAACAAGCTGCGCCACAGATGTCGCCGACTTCCTTCTCAAGGACGTGATCTTGCGACATTGAGCTCAACGCCAGCTGCTTACAGAGCGTGGCCGCACCTTTCTATCAAAGGTCATAGCCGATATCCTTCAGCCATGCGAAATGAGGCACAAGCTTACTACGTCGTACCACCCGCAGACAAATGAACTAACGGAACGTCTGAATCGAACACTTACAGACATGCTTGCGAAATATGTTTCTTCCAAACACTCTGACTGGGACCTTGCTTTGCCATACATTACATTTGCATATATTTCTTCTCGCTATGACACTGCTTCTTACTCCCCATTTTTTCTGTTGTCCAGCCGAGAACCTACATTACCCCTAGATAAAGCCATTCTGTCTACCGCGACGCCTACCAGCGAATATGCCCTTGACGCTATCGCTCGGGCTACCTATGCATGATAAATCGCCCGCACTCGATTTCTGGCCTCTCAAGAGAACCAGTGGCGTTTGTACGATCAACGGCACCGCGATGCGCACCTCCTGCCCAGTTCATTGGTGCTGGTGTGGTCCCCGACCCGTTAAGTCGGCTTGTCGGGAAAACTTGTTTCATGCTACACAGGTCCAAATTGAGTCCTGCGTGAGTTACTCCTGTGACATACAAAATTTACCCTGCTGCCTCGTCGCCGTCAACAGCCCCACAGACCACCGGTATAATACATGTGGCACGCTTGAAGCCTTGCCACTCTCCCGCTGACGTTGACAACTAGATGCGCCAAGATGGCGTTTCTGCCACCGGGAATTATGCTACATGCATGTTGACATTTCGTGAGACGATGCGCGTGTGTTCCTGACGAAGAGGGTCTCCGCTCAGTGTCTGGTTACACTACAGATTATTTACAATTCGACCATCAAATTTGTCTTGTTGCATTTTTCTTTTATGACACGTAAATGGATTAATTTTAATTTGTTATTAAACAAGAAATTCATGAAAACTATCCGGTTCTTGGCCAATCCCCCAGCGTGGGTATGCGCCACATTGTCAAGGATCTTGACTTGACTTGGTAAACCGGTCACGCCACTTCTGCTGGTTTGAAATATATTTCATCCACAGCTTCGTCGATACAGCGTCTCTTCTCCTCCGTAACAATACTACTGCTTTTCTAGTTCTCACAGCTTAAAGAACAAGCTTGACCCCAACGCACGACAGGGTTGTCGGGGTCAAGCGAGCAACAATTTTATTACAGGAACGGCAGTGATTATATGTACAACTGCTGCTGCAGTAGTACATGTGAAGTAAAGGGATGAACACTGAAGGGGTGCTTTATGAGCTTATCTACATTTTCCGTTTCACAGCTGTTGTCCTCTGGTTCGTGGTAGTTTTTTTAAGCAGTGTTGAGCGTGATCCGCTTCGAGAGATGAAGCTTGTGTTTGGCTGGCTGGACTCGGCTTGTGGTTCTACCAGGCGGAGGTGTTCCCGTGTGCGTTGAAGTTCATGGCCGTCTTCGGTTATCACGATTGCCCTGCGGCTTCCCGATAGGTGTGATCAAGACTTCAGGAGCCCAAGTGCGCTCGTGTAGCTCGTACACTGTGACCTGCTGGCTTGGTGTCACAGGCGGTAGGTTCCCACTGCCGCGTTTGTAGTACGTCCTCTGCGATTGCTGTATTTCTTGAAGGCAGCCCCGGATAACGTCCTCTCGAACGGTTCTCGGTTGTAAATGGCTTGTAGTTACTGGAAGCAGAGTTATCGTCTGGCGTTCCATCAGCCTGTGCACGGAAGACTGGAGCACATAATTATGTGAGATTGTGCCACTCAAGCTAAGCTATTTGAAACATTGGTATTTTAAATGAGCACTTCATGAAAGGATTTTTTTTTTGCGCCTCTTGTACCACTCACCCATTCATGCAGTTTCACCACAGTTGAAAGGGGCTTGAAGTTACGGCAGCGATGGCTGAGATGTTCAGAAATGTTTTGAAGTCGTGACTGCTAAAAGGCGGCCCGTTATCATCGCACAAGTTAATTGGCAAGCCATAAACGGAACATATTTCTGAGCACCACGTCTTAGGTAAGCTAGATATTGCCGAAAACTCGCGCATTTCAAAGAGCGAGTAGAAGCCGACAATGACGGCAAACTCCCGGCCTTAAAGAAAGAACTAGTTCATGACGACAACTCACCATAATATTGAAGGCACCTCGTGACTCAGAAGTGGTATTTATGTTTCGGGGCTTATGCTTTTGGCGCAATTTGCAAGCTTTACAGCACTGTTCGACACTACTCGAAGTACTCGGCAAGAACGTAACTTTCCCCGCTCTAGCCTTATTTTTTTCGGCTACCACATGCGCCGCGTGAAGAATGCGCATCATTTTTAATATCTTCGAATGCGGCATGATTACCTTGTTAGTGCAAAATATGAGGTCATGCTCTTCACGTAACCAGTCTCGGCATTCCTAAACGTCCAAAGTGGCTCGAGCGAACGTCTTGCTTGTGGAATGATCATGTGGTACTCGCGTATTCTCGGAGCTTGCCCAGGGTTGCGTCCTCATTGGTTGCTTAAAGCAGTTGTTGCAGGAATCCTTCCGAGGCTAAAATACATTCAAGAACATTGACGTGCAACTGCTACTCATCTTTCATGCATATTTTGATTGGAAATCTTGACAAAGCGTCAATAAAAATAGTTCTTTGTCAGGTTTGTAGGTCACACGGATGGAGTCACGTTGTAGTGTTAGGCGCATGCGTTGTAACATATTTGGCACTGGTACAACGTCTTACGGATACCGCTAATAGGGCTGGTGGTTAGTTTAAACAGTCATCGCACGCTGCCCGAATATGTAGTCAACAAATTTAGCATGCCACGTAGGATAGCGAGCGTTTCCTTTTTTATCTATGCGTATTGTGTCTGCGCGTCCATATCGGTAACGAAAATGCAACAGGCTGCGCATCTTGCATCAAGACAGCGCCTATTCCCAGCTTGCTTGCATCCACTGACAATGCAACTGGTTTACTGGGAACAAAATACCGGAGGATGGGTGCTTATATCAGAGCCTCACGCAATCTAGGAAGGCTTTCTTGCTTCGTTTCCGTCCAGACCCTAGTAGCAAAATCTGAAGTGGCGCTGTGGCGTCAAACATGCTATAGATAAAGTGACGTAAAAAGTTGATTGCACCCCTGTTTGCGCCAAAAAAAGAGAGAAGGAATTATGGACCATCTACACAAAGAGAACTCTGATGGGATGCGAAGCAACAGCACTGCGCACGGAGTGAACCCGATTGAAACGGGCGTCCACGCGGGTACTGGAAAAACACTTTGAAGCGAAACTCGTTGTAGCGTGTACTCAAGTAAACGTTTGCTTAAAATGCAAAGACATGGGAGTCGGGTAGGGTTTCATGTAAGTTTCATTATAGCGTTTGGTAAGACATCGTAGTCGTTTCTTCAGCGCCGAAAAACGGGCGCTGGACTTGAGCAGGCGCACGTTTTGTGTTGGTTACCACGGCCTTGTGATCGGTGAGGTGCACGCTGAGAGGTTCCTGCAGACATTCAACGTCGATGTTGGCAAAGACTACCTCAAGTGCTAGTCTTACAGCAAAGAAAGCCTTTGTACGGATTGTCAAAGGCAACAATGCTTAACTAATGGTGTTGAAACTCTAGGAACCCCAAGCCCAATAGGTTCTATTTGTGAAGAAGCCCTCTATCAATTTATTCAACGAAGCAGCACCTGCAGCTGGAATGACTAAGGTCTTATGGCCTGTGTGTTGCGATTACTCGGGCTATTGTGCGCGTGTTCAGAGCTTTGAGGGCCAGAGTGTGTGGAAACAACTTCCATTCCCGCATACGGTGGATGCACTTCGACGCAAGCTGAATGTGAAAAGGTGGTCATTGAAGCACGTGTCATTGGTACCACAGCTCTAGCATGCAAAAAATGCAAATCCTTTAATCACCCGCGAAAGTGGTGAATGATTGGTTAGAAGTGTGCATATAGAGTAACTTACAGTTTTGTTGTTCTCATAAGTAACTACGAGTGGTTAATTGTGATTGTTTTACTTAAAAAGGATGGCAATAAAGATTTTCGTACACATAATGAAACACTAATATTTAGACACAGAGTGGGGAATATCTTAGTCTTCTTATAAAAATGTTTGTACGTTTCAATTAAGCACGACATTGAATTTGTTTTGTGCTTCATCTAAATGTAATAAATGCTTCCTCACGTTGTTGTAATCAACAAAATATTCTTACGCACATTTCCTCTGTTTGATTCATTTTCGAAATAGGTCTCTTAAGATTGACACAGTGTGCGTTGTGAACAATGTGCACTCTTTGATAAATGGAGTCGCATCGCGTAATAACATAAGGCTATATTTAAAGACAGTGACTTATAGACGTGTTTTTTTCCCCTTAATCACTCTTCCCTGCTCTCTGTATCTTGCCCCCGGCCCTTATTTTTCTGTAAGCGGGAAAGCATTTTGCTTGCTGTATCCCCGATTCTTCATATTTAATTGAAACAAGGATAATAGTCAATTTAATGGTGTAGGGCACAAAACTCGCAAAGATTATAAACGTACTGCTAGACTAAGACCAACACAATACGTGCGTGTTCGTCATGCACTTACCCACTTTCTCATAGGTGCTCCATCGCCTTATAGTGAAGAGAAGAAAGCCACAAAGCAACGATGGTGATGACACTATAGAACGACGCTTGACATTTCTTCGTTCATAATTGCAGCGGCGTTGTTAGAACCTGCTGCTTCATGTCAAGACATAGAAGTGTACGTTTTGTGGCACTTCAGTAGCGCACCAATGATAGCGTAGGCCTTCAGTACAAACGTCAAATCGGGCTGAATTCTCCCTCATTTATAGTCCCCCTTTACGGTAGAACTAATGCACTGAAATAAGATAACGCAGTTTCATTGGCATTGCTGGTTAGGTTGGCACAGCTAGCACGAATCCCATTATGATACCCATCGGACTTCTTCCTGGGACTGAGAATCTTGGAAAAAAAAAAGTCAGGAGCAATCTGCCTAAAATAAGTCAACATAATGGAGTGCCATAAACTAAGAAAAGTCTTGCCTGTCTCACCCATGCTCGTTTCGTAGTTCAGGATGGAACATAGATTTCTTAGTGATTTGTTTCCTGTCTCTTTGATTCTAGTGATATTTATTTATTAAAAAGAAGCTTACAGGCCTCTGTTGAGGCATAGTGTAAGAGGGGCCGTACAAGAAGTGCATTTCAGTGTCGTTCACAAAATACAAATGCGTGAACAGCATTCATGAACCAAATGACAAATAGCAGTGTAATATGAAAAGTAGTTGCGGGAGTACTGGTAAAAAATCACAACACTAGCAAAGATAAAACATATAATAGAGAAATAATAACAGGAGGTGTTGTCTATAATGTAATATACTCAAGCATAACTGAGATTTCATACAATGAAAAGATTCCAGATGAGCAAAAAAAAAAAACAGCCTATCAACGGAGTTTATGAGGATGTGTGGGCAAGCTTCCTAGCTACAGCGGCAAAACATAATTCCTCCGAGAATTTTGCAGTCGTTCATCAGATACGAGAGAAACACTGTGCATATACACAATGGAATTTTATTTGTAAATAGTGAGATGTGGCTTCGGTTCTTCTTTCATTATAACTGCTTTATAGTAGGTGAAGTGAAGGGAGAGTGGTTCTTTCTTAGGCCATAGTGAAAAGTTTGCGAAAACGAGACAGATGCAGGTACCTCAGATAGTGGTTCGTTGCATGTGATAAGACGATATGCATCTGAGAGCTTATTGAGATGCTTGTGCGAGCGCGCGCTGCAGCACCCTTCTGAGCCCTCCGCTCCAGGGCCTTGTATACGCGCCGACTGCCGAGCGAAAGAAGGGGCACGCCGAGAGCGAATGAATTTTATTGCTGTGGCCCCTAGCAAGCGCCTATCACACTGGCACGCATCGGATAGAGCATTCATTCAATGAGAGTACACATGCGTCATCTAGTGGTCTCTTATCACACTAATGCAATCGTATTCTACACATCAAATTGGATAGATGGATGGATATGGCTGTACCCTTTAGATCGGGCGGTGGCTAGCGCCACCAAGCCGTAATACCTAATGAACCAAAAACTATATTAATTTTTTCCTTAAAAAGTGAGTTTGAGGATTCGTACTTTGCAGTGAAGAGTTTAATTTTCACTCGTGCCTTGACTTTAACCACCAATCAGATAACCTCCTTCTAGTTAAGTCTACCCGCTTAAAGTTTATTTTGCCCTCCCGGTCCCCAAACCCCAGTGCTTTGAAAAACTCTGCGCCATCATCCTGAACTATAGGGTGAAGCCCTTTACAGAACATTATCAAGTGTTCGGCAGTTTCTTCTTCCTCTTCACACGCACTGCATACTGTGTCTACCCCTTCGTATTTGGCCCGATATGTCTTGGTTCGCAGTACTCCCGTCCTGGCCTCAAACAGTAGAGAACTACCCCGGGTATTGTCATAGATCCTTTCCTTGGCAATTTCCTGATTAAAAGTTCGATAGATCTCTAATGCGGACTTCTTAATCATGCCCATTCTCCACATGTCAGTCTCCGTTTCCTTCACTTTCTTCTTAACCGATAGTTTTTTTTGGTTTGGCCACCTGCTGTTTTCTAAGTATTTACCAGTCAACTTCCGGGTTCGCTTCCTCCATTTTGTATCGACATTCTTCATGTACAAGTAGCTGAAAACCTTCCTAGCCCAACGCTCTTCCCCCATTTCTCTCAATCGCTTCTCAAATTTTATCTTGCTGCTAGCTTCCCTGCCCTCAAATGATGTCCATCCCATATCACCTTGTACTCCCTGTGTAGGACCGCGGTAAGAATTCGTAGCGCGGCAATTTTTGTTTGCTTTTATTTGCTTTGCGGCGTAAGCTTAAGAAGGCATGTCAGCCGCGGGCGGCCAGCGTTGCTTGAGTGACAAGCGGTTGAAGCGCGACCGACCGGTTTTGCCACGAGCGCAGACACGCGGCGCCAGCATATTGCCCTGCTTTGTCGACGGTCGAGCGTTTCCAGTTACTACTAACTCAAAGAAAAGGGAACCAACCCGGGCAACGAAAGGGTTGAGATTGTAAACGTCGTGGCGACGGCCCCCTAATTGCCTCTCGGAACTGGCAGTCGGCGCATCAACGGGCCTCTTCCGAGACCCCGCGCACCGCGGTGACTCCTCGCATCGGTTCGGCGTATGGCCCGGCCACGTACTGTTTGCGCGCCTGCAAAATCGGCAGCGCGCGTTGCGAAAACTCTGAAGTCACCGACGACCTTTTTCTGCCGGGCCGGCTTTGGTCCAGTGACTCTCAGAAGCGGGCTCGCGACACGGGAAATGGTGACGGTCGCCCGTTCGACGCCTGGGTTTCCTATTGTGGAATCGGGCATGTCTTCGACTACATCCCCGTTTATCTGGGCAAAGGAACTCGTAAGCAGAAATATGCGCGGTCAGCGAGCGGTTCCTCGTACGGCGCACAGAGGCAAAAGGATTATAGCCCCGTCGTCAAGAAATTGACGTGGTAGAGAGAAATCGCCCTATGGCCGCACTACCGAGTACGGCTAGCTCTGTCTAAATAATTGTGCGCCGCGAAGCTGGCCCTGGCCTCTATGCTTTTTCTAGTTTTGTTTTATTTACGTTTTGGTTGTTGTGTGGTTTGGGGAGAGTGCATAAGTCCCACGTGCACGAAGGCGGGATCCTCGTGGCGTTTTTTTAATGTACCCAATGTACTGTCCAATCAGAGGACAAGCAAGTGATTATGTGCCGAGATGGTGGTAAGGGCGGAGCGCCAGGAAGAGATAAGAAGAGGCCCCGTGGCTCCGCCAGGGGTTCTGAACCGAGCTTGCGGTGTTAGGCACCATCGGCTCCGCCGAACCCCGTAGGGTCGCCCTACAGAAGTCGGTTCATTTCCAAGTTGTTTTTCTTTCCTTTTTTTTTGTAACATTGATGTCCATTGTTTTGTAAAATCTGTAAATACAAGTTTTTCTCAGCCATCTAAAACTTCTTCAGCGTGGCTTCTGCTTCCTCGTCAAGCGTCCAGCAGGCCAATAGCCGCTATTGGGATAGCGGCGTACGGTTCTTCTCCCACTTTGCTACACCACCACGGGTGGTGCGCTTCGGGCGCCGAGTGGGGAGAAGTGGTTTCTTCTACATCGGGAAGAGAACCTGATTTTACTGGCGCAGTCGAGCAGGATTGGCTTGCTGTGGACGGAGTGGAAAAAGGAAGAAGCTGGCTGAGAGGAAAGACGAAGTACAGATGAAGACGCCAAGTGGCACCAGACCAACGGACAGACACTGCAGCAAGTAGCTGCGGCGGCTGGAAGCTGCAGATAGCCTGGTGTTCCCGGAAGACATCGAGGGAGTGACTGGGTCAAAGCGGTCCTTGAACGAGTTCTCAACACCCGAAAGGCGCGTCCACGACGAGGTGGAGCATCGACCAGAAGCCTGCAGCAACAAGCCAGAGCGACGCCACGACAACGGGACCGAGCTAACGTGAGTTCCCTTTCTCATTGCTGTATTGTTGTTGCGGGGCAAACAGGCTAGCACCACTTTCAGCAGGATGGAGGGTGGCGATGGGGCGAGTGAGGATGGGAGTGGTGACGTCCCTTGGACGGCACGAGACCAAGCAGATCATGATTTTAAGATGGCTCGCGAACGAAGCCGGCAAATGGAGTTGGAGTTAGAGCTCGCTAAATTACGTCCGGCAAGCCCATCGGGTAGCGTGAGTGATGCTGGCAGAACATTTGAGCGCTGCTCCAACACTGAGTGGCGCAAATACGCCAAATTGTTAGTGGGTGCCTTCCCGAAATTTCCCGCAGACGCGGAGGTCCCAATTTGGTTCGAGTCAGTGGAGCACACTCTGGAGGCATATGAGGTACCTCGAAGTTATTGGGGACAAATAGTCTTCCCACTCGTGGCTGAGCGCATAGAGTATTTGTCAACTCGGCTCACACCCGCCCAACATCGGGACTATGAGACCGTGAAGGAAGTAGTGCTTGATGAACTGAAGCTGTCTCCCTTAGAATACCAAAAGAAATTCACAGGGGCACGTAAACGAAAAACAGAGACGTGGAAAAGTTTTACAACAAGATTGGGCAGCTACTTAAATTTTTATGTGGCGTCAAGAGACGTGTCCACCTTCACGGAGCTTTTGGAACTACTGGTAGTGGACCAATTGAAGACCGTGTTGTCTGAAGAGGCATTAAAATACTTGAGGTTACGTGAGGGGGCAGCGTGGTACAAAAGCACAGAAATTGCAAGGCTCTTGCACACCTTTGAAGACGCGAACGGCAGTGCGGAAGCGCAGAAAGGACAGCCGCGGAACGCCAGCAGCAAAGGGGTAGAAAAGACGACCGACCAACAGAGTAGCAGCCCATCGGGCCCGAGTCAGGGTTCGAACACGAGACCGAAGGGTTCCTATAATTCAGCTAGGCAACCAAGGAAAACGGGATGTTTTGAGTGTGGATCGAACACACATATTAGACTCAACTGCCCGCACTACCTTGAAAGGGTGGCGCCGAATCCTAGCGCTTCGGAGGGAAATGATAAACTCACTGCTCGAGTCTGCCTAGATAAGGTAACGCCGGCCGACCGCTTGTGGAAGGTAACTCTGAATTGCAAAGATAAAACTTTGAATGCAATAGTAGACACGGGCGCCGAGATTACGGTAGTGCAGGAAAGCGTGGTCCCTGAAGAATTTATCCAGGCCCATGGCCGCGTAAGCCTCCGGGCAGCATTTGGTGAACGAGTCGAGGCCAAACTAGTAGAGCTCCCGCTAACGCTGAAACAGGGGCAACCGGTGTTCGCCGAAGTTTCACAGGCCACACCGGTCTTGTGTGCGGTCACAGATAAACTAAACGTGAGTGAATGCCTGCTCTCGGCGAGCGATTGGACCGCGTTGCAGCAGAGCCAGTGTGATTACGACAAACAGGACATGACACTATCCCCCCAAAACTTCTCCGACGAGCGAGAGGCGGCCGCAAAACTAGATGGGAGAGTAGTAGAGCAGAGTAGACCGACTCCGGATTATCCGCGGTCAGCGGAGGGAAGCGTACTACAGCCCAGCGAGGTCGAACGCACCCGGGAGGAAGAAGTGGTTACAGCCGTGGCGGTAGAGGAGGGAGAATCAGGGCCGGAAGGAGAGCGTAACGCTAGAGAGAAAACACCACACACCGCCGAGAACGAGGCAAGTTGCGTGTCGCAAAGTGGCGCTAGTGGCGAGAGGGGCGATTTCGAGGCGTTGCGTGAGGAACAACAGAGTGACGAAACGTTGGGCCGGGCATGGAGAGACGCCGCGGAAGGGCGAGGTGGAATGCTTGTGATTGATGGGTTGCTGTATCACCGAGAACAGGTATTGGGTCAACCGATCAAGCAGTTAGTTTTGCCGATCACCCGGCGGGCTGATGTGCTCAGCCTGGCGCATGAGTCGTATTGGGGCGGACACCTGGGGTTTCGTAAGACGAAAGCGAGAATTAAACTTAGTTTTTTTGGGCCAGGTATAGAAAAGGACGTCCGAGACTACTGCAATTGTTGTCACTGTAGCTTGGCTCATTTGCAGCCCCATGAGAGAGTGTTAGTACGGGAGGTGTTTGAACGCCATGCGGCCTTATTTAGCAGAGAAGTGGGGATCGCGCAAGTCGGCGAACATAAGATAAGGCTTATGCAAGGGGCTACGCCGAAATGTAGCCGCCCTTACCGAATGCCAGTGGCCTTGAAGGACGAGGTTTCAAAACAGATAGCGGAACTGCTCGAGCTTGGTTTAATATACCGGTGCGAAAGTCCATTTGCTCACCCCCTTGTGTGCGTCCCAAAGAAAGATGGCCCGGTGCGCCTGTGTGTCGATTACCGAAGCTTAAATGCCATAACCGAACCAGACGCATTCCCGATGGGATTCCCGCAAGAACTGATTATGAATGTAGGTCAGGCTAGTTATATAACTCTCATTGATCTCCGACGAGGCTACTGGCAAGTTCCCTTAGCGGAGGGGTCACAGCGCTTGACTGCGTTCGTGTCGCACCTAGGCCAGTTTGCTTGGAGGGTAATGCCGTTTGGGCTCAGGAATGCGGCAGCCAGCTTTCAGCGAAGTATGAACCAGCTGTTAGCACCCCATGAGGCGTATGCTTGTGCCTACTTGGATGACATTGCGGTTTTCAGCAGGTCCCTACAGGAGCACGTCCGGCACCTCCACGCTGTGTTCTCCGCCCTAACGTCCGTAGGTCTAGTAGCTAACATGGAAAAATGTCAGGTGGCGTGCGCGTCTATCCGCTACCTCGGACATATTGTGGGATCGGGAAAGCACGGTCCGGACCCCAGCAAGCTCGCGGCTATTGAGGGGCTGCAAGTACCCCAGAGTAAAAAAGAGTTAAGGAGTGTTCTAGGTCTGTGCGGGTATTACCGGGGTTACATACCCAATTTTGCTGGCATTGCCAAGCCCCTTACCCAATTGACGGCTAAACATGTTCCTAACCACATCCCTTGGACGCCCGAGGCCGACGAGGCATTTGCAAAACTCAAGGGTGCCCTGTGCAGCGCTGTTGAATTAACCACTCCAGACATTCACAAGCCGTTTTGGCTTTTTACGGACGCTTCCGCTATCGCTGTGGGAGCTTGTTTGGCCCAAATGGCCGATGACGGTACCGAGTGCCCTATTGCTTTTGCCAGTCATCGCTTCACGCCTGCTCAGATGAAATGGTCTACGATAGAACGCGAGGCGTTTGGTGTCATTTGGGGACTCAAAAAGTTCGACACTTGGGTATTCGGGGCCAAAATCTTTGTCGTCTCCGACCACAATCCACTCGCGTACCTCACTCAAGCTTCGCCACAAGGGGCCAAATTGATACGTTGGGCATTGGCTTTGCAGCGCTACGACGTGGTAGTGCAACACAGAAAGGGTACAGCACATGCTAATGCAGACGCGCTTTCCCGGCTGACAAACCAATACTGGGAGGAGGTGCAGTAGCCTGAAAGCCCCGCAGCCGCGATCAGTGAAGGAGGGGGAACGAGTGTTATGTGCCACGGGACTAAGTGATGGATTTATGGTGCAAACATGGCAATAACACTTCAGAATGATGATGGAACTTTTGAACATCATACAACAGTGTGTGACAATTACCAAGTGTAGTGGTGTGAACTGCGTGTGGTGTCTGTTTGCTTTTACGTGCCAATATTTTTTTGTTGCGTTTTTTTATTATGTTGGGTGGGGCAACAGCGCCCAAATGTGCTGGGGCATGTGTTGCAGTGTGTGTCATGTTAATGAAAACTCTTACAGAGTGTGCCAAAAATTACCCACGGCAGGGAATGTGAGATGGTGCATGCATCATAAGCGTTTGGTGGAAAGGCGCGTGGAGCGAGCAGCTCTGGCATGTTTGGTCGGGGATAGATACCGCGTTTCAGCCGCATGATGTTTGGAATAGGCTCGCTATATTAAGAGAGCAGGGCAGCTCACCAAGTAGCTTTGTCATGTCAGCTGGCGCTGGAGATTGGTTTGTCTCATTGTGTGTGAGTTTTTTTTTTTTTTGAGCACCGAGACCAAGTGGGGCTCTTTGCGCGCTTTCTTTGCAGGAGAGAATTTGCGCATGCTGCTGCCGGCCAGGTGCAGCGTGACCACTGCATAGTGGGTGGGACACCCCGGCCGTTGGCAGTAGCTATTAACCCACCGTACACCCACTGGTTGAACGCGGTCCGTTTTTTTTTTGTGTGTGGGTTTACTTCGGCAACACTGTACGCAAGTTGTTGCGAAGTCTTGGATGGGGGGTGTAGGACCGCGGTAAGAATTCGTAGCGCGGCAATTTTTGTTTGCTTTTATTTGCTTTGCGGCGTAAGCTTAAGAAGGCATGTCAGCCGCGGGCGGCCAGCGTTGCTTGAGTGACAAGCGGTTGAAGCGCGACCGACCGGTTTTGCCACGAGCGCAGACACGCGGCGCCAGCATATTGCCCTGCTTTGTCGACGGTCGAGCGTTTCCAGTTACTACTAACTCAAAGAAAAGGGAACCAACCCGGGCAACGAAAGGGTTGAGATTGTAAACGTCGTGGCGACGGCCCCCTAATTGCCTCTCGGAACTGGCAGTCGGCGCATCAACGGGCCTCTTCCGAGACCCCGCGCACCGCGGTGACTCCTCGCATCGGTTCGGCGTATGGCCCGGCCACGTACTGTTTGCGCGCCTGCAAAATCGGCAGCGCGCGTTGCGAAAACTCTGAAGTCACCGACGACCTTTTTCTGCCGGGCCGGCTTTGGTCCAGTGACTCTCAGAAGCGGGCTCGCGACACGGGAAATGGTGACGGTCGCCCGTTCGACGCCTGGGTTTCCTATTGTGGAATCGGGCATGTCTTCGACTACATCCCCGTTTATCTGGGCAAAGGAACTCGTAAGCAGAAATATGCGCGGTCAGCGAGCGGTTCCTCGTACGGCGCACAGAGGCAAAAGGATTATAGCCCCGTCGTCAAGAAATTGACGTGGTAGAGAGAAATCGCCCTATGGCCGCACTACCGAGTACGGCTAGCTCTGTCTAAATAATTGTGCGCCGCGAAGCTGGCCCTGGCCTCTATGCTTTTTCTAGTTTTGTTTTATTTACGTTTTGGTTGTTGTGTGGTTTGGGGAGAGTGCATAAGTCCCACGTGCACGAAGGCGGGATCCTCGTGGCGTTTTTTTAATGTACCCAATGTACTGTCCAATCAGAGGACAAGCAAGTGATTATGTGCCGAGATGGTGGTAAGGGCGGAGCGCCAGGAAGAGATAAGAAGAGGCCCCGTGGCTCCGCCAGGGGTTCTGAACCGAGCTTGCGGTGTTAGGCACCATCGGCTCCGCCGAACCCCGTAGGGTCGCCCTACAGAAGTCGGTTCATTTCCAAGTTGTTTTTCTTTCCTTTTTTTTTTGTAACATTGATGTCCATTGTTTTGTAAAATCTGTAAATACAAGTTTTTCTCAGCCATCTAAAACTTCTTCAGCGTGGCTTCTGCTTCCTCGTCAAGCGTCCAGCAGGCCAATAGCCGCTATTGGGATAGCGGCGTACGGTTCTTCTCCCACTTTGCTACACCACCACGGGTGGTGCGCTTCGGGCGCCGAGTGGGGAGAAGTGGTTTCTTCTACATCGAGAAGAGAACCTGATTTTACTCCCTGATTTGGTGCATTCCCGTGAGCTCCTAAAGCAAGCCTACCTATTCCACGTTGCTTAATTTCTAATCTTGCTTGAACTTCTGATCTCATGCACAAGACCGCATTGCGGAACGTCAGCCCAGGAACCATGACCCCATTCCATATACCTCTCACAACATCATACCTATTGTAATTCCACAGTGCCCTATTTTTCATGACTGCTGCATTCCTGTTACCTTTAGTTGTCACGTATATTTCGTGTTCCCTCAGATACTCGGTCCCATTGCTTATCCATACGCCCAGATAGTTGTATTTATCTGTTATCTCTAGCGTGACCTCCTGTATTCTAAGCTCGCTACCTTCGTTGTCATTGAAAATCATGACTGCTGATTTTTCCTTACTGAATCTATTAGGCGAGCACTACAGCGCCATCTAGTGAGCGCTCTGAATTAGGCGAGCACTACAGCGCCATCTAGTGAGCGCTCTGAATACTAAGGGTGGCTACGATGTGCGACGAGAGACTATTTTACACCACGAGAAGCTTCGCCCTGAAAGAAAAAGAAGTGCCATATAGTGTTATCAAGTGATGGATAAAAAACAGAAAGATTACAATGACACAGAGAGCACATGGATATAATGGCAGATTGCTTTGCGCTTCTTTTGCCAGATAACTGGTCAATGCGTCACGGAATGTATCAGCATTTCTCAGACGGGCGATGCTATCTGGCAGGGAGTTCAAACATCGTACAGCACGCGGTAGTGCTGAGCTCTGAAATGCACGTGTTGATCCGTAAATCTGCGATAAACTGAACTGGTTTTCAAGCCTGTGTAAAGTAGAGAAGGGCCATGTCAGGCATGGTAATGTTCGAGATGAACTAATTAATCCATGAAACAATGTCAGCAAGGCCACGTCACGTCGAGTACTCAGAGGTTGCAATAAAATGTAACGTTTGTTTGGGTGACACTAGAGTGATATTTACAATTGTTAGAAATGAAGCGGCTTGCCCTGTTATGAACTCGTTGTAATATGTCGACAAGGTATTTCTGATGAGGGGACGCAATAGGAGAGGCCTACTCGAGTTGAAGGCGAACAAGAGCGAGGTATGCTAGCTTATGAACATTCGGAGGAGCACTTCTTAGATTTTGACACAGTTCTCCCAAGGATTGGGAAGCTTTGGCTGAAATGGAGGTGATGTGGCCTGACGAAGAAAGATTTGAAGTGAATGTAATTCGTTGATAATTATATTGTGTAGCATCTGCAAGAGTGTCTTCATTGATATGGTTTGAATACAGTGAAGCTGTAGCTTTCCGAGTAAATGACATTACGCTGCACTTTTACGTGTTCAATGCCATTAACGATTTACAGCACCACTTAATAATTTGTTTTAGGTCACGGCTAAGAAGCAGATGATCGCCTGTAGTTTTCAGTGGGCGATAGACAATGCAATCCTCGGCGAATACCCATAATAGATGACTCGTTATGTGGGAATTTGTTAATAAATATCAGAATAAATTGTCGAGTTGTTTCAGAACAGCCATTGCTAGGTGCTCAGCATCGCATTGTTCGTATGCAAATGGCATGTTGCTTTTTGCGAAGATTTGATTGGCTCGAGTAACGTCATAGAAAGTACGTTATAATTAGTTATAATAAAAAATTTTCTCTTCCAGCCAGCCAGCGCCTGTAGCGGACTGAAGTGGCACGTAGGGATGTGCATTCCGTGAAGCTATAGCTCTTTTTTGGCTCGTTGGCAATGATGGCAATCATATTCACGTCGTGGTTGAGAATGGTAGGAGGAGGCGGAGGAAGAAAGTTTAAGTGGAAAGACAATGAGGTTAGCCAGTTCTTAGACCGACTGGCTATCCTGTGCTGGGAAAAGAAGTGAGGGGAATAAAAGATGTTAAAAAGAAATGTCGCGAAGAGAGAGAGAGAGAAATTTAAAGAATTGCGACAGAGGAAAGGCAACATCAAAGAGTATAAGACACTATAGTCTGTCTCTGAGGCCAGTTGCCCGCAAAAAGCGCAGCAAAGCTTTTAAAGCCTTCCGGGCTGAGGATGCGCTCGGCCAATGGCCCAGAATCTTATGTTCCGACAAAGGCCGATCATCCAGTTTATCCAGAGCTGCAATCAGTTCTTGTCTGTGCGTTGAAATAGGTGCACTCACACAGAAGGTGCGCGATGGTTTCTTCGCAGCTGCAATAAGTGCATGTAGAAGAGCTGGCCATTTCAATGAGATAAGAGTATGCGTTCGTGAAGGCCACTCCAAGCCACAGGTGGCAAAAAAGAGTGTCCTCAGCTCGAGATATTTTTGAGGGAAGACGAAGCTGCAGATCGGGATCCAAGTTATGCAGGCGCGCGTTTGTGAAGTCTGTTGAGTTCCGCTGTACCAGTGTGAGGTCACATGCAAGCGAACGAAGTCTTGTAGCTGCGTCGGTTCTTGAGAACAGGATGGCTGTGCATTGGGTACTGTCGTGTGCAGATCTAGCGGCCTATTCTGTGCGGTCATTGCTATATATACCGCAATGACCAGGTATCCACTGATATACTATGCTGTGCTGTTTCTCTATTGCTTGGTGATGAAGAAGCCTTGTTTCAGCTACAAACTGTTCTTTAGGTCCATGGCGAAAAGGTGACAATAGACATTGAAGAGCTGCCCTCGATTCCGAGAAGATAGACCAAGTTCCCGAAGGTTCTTCAACTATAAACTCCAGAGCTGCACGTATGGCGGCGAACGGTAACGTGCGAAAAGGCTTGCGGCATTAATAGTGCCATGAACTAAAAACACAAAATAGTCTAATTGTGCAATATAGCAGAATAACTAGGCATACTCTTCTAGCGCTAAGCTTAAACGTCTAGTCTGTGTGACAGTCTCTTTGGTTTTGTTGGAGTCTATACGGACAAATATCAATAAACCGTAAAAATTAATGTCAGAATATATCTACTCCGCAAGAATAAATAATGCTATAAAATGTACATTCCTTATTTATTAGATATAAGCTTATAACTAATTTCAATTAAGATAGAATAAATGTACTAAAAGTTGAATTACGTACTAATGTTTCTTATGCATAGAGAGGCAATAAGAGACTAATACTATTCTCAATATTTTAACGTTTGAAGTGCGATTATAAGCTCAAACTCAACTGAACTTTTTGGTAACATGGAACCATAGCAGCGGGATGTCTACGACGAGCAAAGCCTAGTTTGAGAGGTAGGTTGATTAACAGGTAGGCAGAAAGCCTACCTGTTAAGCCTAGTTTAATAGGTAGCGGTCTCTGCCCACAGTAAACACCAATATTAAATTTTGGTGTTTACTGCATGCCCACTGAAGTAGAGGGTGATTGGATGTATTTAAATGGTCCTATACTTCCTGAAAAGAAATCACGTTCGCTGTTGAGGGTTAATCTTTAACATAACTATTAGATCCCTCAACAGAAATCTCGCTTGACAAGTGCTGAAGGGCAGGCGGAGATGTCCACTACATTGCTATGCGGACTGTGGATAATGCATTCGATTTTCGTACAGCAGAGCATACCACTTCGTACAGCCCTTATCGTTTCACCTTGATAGTAAGCTCCCTTGAGCTTATCCGCTCGCATTCCACACACACAACCACGGTTTTCTTATTGTGCGGAGATCAGCCGAGCCTGTTGGATGAACGGAGACGGAACTTCTGCTACCACAAACCCTTCGCCGGAAACGGCAAAACGGAGGCCATCCCAGAAGTGAAAAACGATTGATGGCTACAGCTGCTGACGGAAGAATCTAGTTACATAGCTATTAAAATAGACTGTGGCATGAGCGTTGGATCCGAAAGCAGGGTGAAACAACTACATTGCACGGCGACAACCGGGAAGCTGCTTATCCTTTTTATATTCGAGCGCGATCGCTTTTGGCGCTAGAAACAAAAGAACCTTCAACCTCTTGTCCGAATAACGCGTTCGATGCTCTACCACTTAGCTATCACGGCGGCTGTTCGACCTCTTGTCGTAGACAGGTATGACGCATTAAGAACTCTCCTACCTAACCTGCTTAAAAATAGTATAAAGCCAATAGTGTTAGGCGCGTCAAGTGAACGAGGCTCGAGTAAATTACGCAACAATCAGAAAGCCACGGCCCACAACACATCGTGAAAATTTTGCAGCAAGGTCGAAACAGTAAACGCGATAGGAATCAATTGGGATATTATGTGAAGAACACACATTTAGCATTCAGCGCAGTGCTCTTGCTTTCAGCCTCTCTGTTGAATTTTCCTGATAGCTCTAAGGTAAAAAATAGCAATGCAAAATATATGTGAGAAATTGAAATTTCTCTTATCTTTTTTGAACAGAGAAGTTTTTAAGTCAAGGCTTTCTCGTCCATTGGTGTATGAATACTCGCGAGGTCTTCCGGTCTGTTGAAAGTAGGATTAGGCAGGAGAGGAAGTGCTGCACTATACAAAGATGTGTGAAATCCAGGTTTAGTGGAAAGAGTGAACCAATGACAGGCGCACAAATACATGTGAAAGTGAGCCCGATGAAGGGCGGCATCAGCCTCGCTCCTTCGACAGTGTTTGCGAATGAAGCGTGCTTGCCACACTTTTTTTTCCTCTGCCTACTTTTCGTTTATTTCCACTTGCAATTCCAGAACCTAGTGGAACCTCTTTCCAACCGAAAACTTCTCTGCTGTATTTCATTAATTGATGCGATTGCGTGTGGGCATGTAATGAACATGCGCACTAGTGCCCTGATAGCACTTTCTTCCTTCTATTCGAATACTTTCTTTCTAGCGTAGGGTAGCAAAGTCGTGGCGGGTGCGCTTGGCCCGTTTTCTTTCTTTATTTCTTTTCTTAGCCGAGCCCTCAGAACTTCCGCACTTTAGATGAAAGGGACTGCCTCAGAAGTATTATTGAATTGACGTGCCGCGGTCATCTGGTTTGCTAAAAAGGGAAAGTAATTATGATATAACTCTAATTTACTGTAGTTCAGGGTTATAGTAAACGTTAATTATGCATCGGCTCCCCAATGAGCTGGTGTGAGTCAAAAGCGGTGTCTTTACCGCCATGAATCATGGCCTGTCGGAGACGACTCTCTCAATTAACGAACTTCTAGAGATTGAGCCATCTAGGCCTCGTCCTTCTCACACGCACCTTTCATCTTGACTCCTTCATTCGCATGTTGAAAGGTTCATTTTTTTTACGCCTTCACCAGATTGCATCAAGTAGCTCTAATTAGATGAGCCGACATGTGGCGCATCATGTCACTGATCTTAAGTTGGTCTCGGCGATCTGCTGTCATTTTCAAGATTCCGTTAACTAATGCAGGGTCACGTCGACCCTATCAAAAGACGGCTGTGTAAGCGAACACAAATATATCAAAGCTTAAACGTTACAGGCTGTTTTTAACTGTACGGATATTCGAAACCACGGCTACTTCTTTTTTGATAATGCCTTTTCCTGGTGAAGTATTTTCTTCTACTTTAATTTTGTTTTGAATGCTCATATCAAGCTTTTCAATATTTCTTGTTTTGCCTGTAGAGCGTGCTTTGCTGTAAAAATGACTATATAGAGACAAAGCCAACTTTAAAGTCTAGTTCTGAGCTCAATCGCAGCAAACTACACTACTATCGTAGCCCGAACATTCTTCTTAAGTGGAATGCGAAGTTGGTCGCTTGAATTAAGGTTCTACGTTGGGTTTGCATGCTTCTACAAGCGTCATTGATTGTGCCACAAGCAAGCTTTTGCCTTGTTAGTTTTGTTAGCGCTAGCGACTTGTGAATTTCACTGTTCCGAGCCACATGCCAGGATTGAATACAGGTGTAAGCATCTTCACGGCACATTCGGATGATAGATAGTGGGCATTGTTTAGTTGCCAGGCGGCTTTATCTAGCAGCGCTACCATAAAACATCTGCCTTCACACCGAGATTTATCTTGTAATATATGCGTCCACAGTTGCCTCTTACGCTCTTACTGCTCGATTTGCTTTCTGAAACTTCTCTTTTTGTATCCAAGCGTGTCCTTGTGCAGAGAGCCTCCCCTACCTCTTTCTCCTATAGCACATCAACCAAACCCCGTAGCACCCGCTAGCTTCATCTCATTTTTTCTCTGGTGATGTTACAAACCCTGTCCATTACCTGTTGTACTATGGTCGCTGAGCCTAACCTCACCGACATGTTCAAAGCAATTGCGTTGTTGTTGCCAGTTTTCTGTTTTCCACGAGTTTTGCCCTCTCTTGTTTAGTCAATCCCCACATGCTAAACAAACTGTTGTGCATTCTCAAGATTGATTTTTGTTTATGATTTCTTCATAATGAATTCCTGTTCTTTCCAGATAACATCCAAACGTTTTGTGTTCATCCCACTGAACATTTTCCTACTTAGCGTGCATTTAGAGGGGGCCTATTTATCAACACGTTGTCCGGGTCGCAATCTGCACGCACCACAACAAAAGAAAAAGAGAATATGACAGTAATCCATAAAAATGTTAGGTGGCATGGGAGCAAACTTCTTCTGGCGGTAACATAGGCTAGGTTGGTGGTGATGTATGCGACAATTCACAATCATGGAGCAACAATTTACGAAAGCTCTCAGCATATGTTGGCAGCATCTGCATTGTTCAGAAAGGAAACAATGCGGCCACTCAAATGCGTATTTTTTCTTTGTCTTTAACGTCTCTTCTCCGTGCCAAAAATATTTATCATTGTGCGACAGTTAGTAGGGCTGCATGAACACAATTTAACTAAGAAAATAGTGTGGGGAAAACTAGTTCAGTACTCACAAATACAAAAAAAAATTGTTCTTCGCTTGCCGTAAATGACGCGTGTTAAACTGCCGGCTCATTGAGTAGGACTTGGCCTCGCGATTATGCTTTTGAGCACATTGAAGCTGTAGAATGGTGGAAGCGATATGAGAATGACTGAAAATACTTCTGGCTCTACATAGGCATCTGTGTGGTTCATACGCAGCAAATTAAATAACAATAACGCGAAGTTTTTTTATGCTTCAAGTATAGGTGCTGTGATATAATCAGTAAGAAAATACAAAAATCTTGGTTACAGTAGTTGTCATGCTTTTTTTTTGTTTCACCAATCTGATTTCATCGCTGCATAGTGCCAAAATAATGTTTCTAACAGCACGTGAAATATGTTTTGTCTTCTAATCGTACGTGTAGTGAATTCTAACTATGTTCATTCTTTCGCTCTTTTTCAAACCGTCGAAAGTCAAAGCTACACGCACATTTCAGAGGACTATTTAAGAAACCAGAACAATAATTAATATTGGATCTTCTAGGCTGCTTTTTTGGCAAGATACACGTGCACAATCACATCATTGCACAAGATGCGTAGAACTTGCGTAGCACATGGCAAGATCTCGCACCCACTGTCAGCGTTGCCACTATTTATGAATTACGTAACGTTGGAACTATTGATAGATATGTGGCGTTTAACGTCCCAAAACCTCCATAATTATATGAGAGACACCGTCTTGGAGGGCTCCGGGGTTCTTTAACGTGTACCGAAGTCTGAACTTATGGGCCTACAGCATTTTCGTCTCTATCTAAAATGCAGCCGCCGCAGCCAGGATTCAAACCCGCGACCTGTGCGAGTCAGCAGCCGAGTACCTTAGCCATTGTACCACCGGGGCAGAGCAACGTTAGGCACTATAAAGCTGTTCAAGCCTTTCTAGAGATATGTCGTACATAATCGGTGGGTTCATGTAGCTTTCTCTATGCCATGACTAAAATAGTTCATTTGATACTCTCCAATGCTCTACGTATTTTATGGTAATATATAACAGAAATCCTGTCATAGTTATTGATCGCAAAACCATAACGGTTATCTGTTAGGAAGAAAAGTGCAAAAAAGGGACTCGAATATGTTTATCAGAATACTTTTATATCTGGGAACCCCCGTTCATTCAGTAATTCATTCCGCTTAATGGGTGCCTTTGTCTCCACTGTACAACGAGTGAAGGCAGTACGCGAATGGTTGGATTTCCTGGTTTAGCGTTTCCACGAGTTTTCAGACAGTCATTAAGGGGACAGCCTCGTGAAGAATAGAATATGAGAAGGAAACTGAGCTTTTGTTTTATTATTGCTTAGAATATCCCCCACAACCTTTACGCTTCTGTTTCTGGTTTTTTTGTGTGTGTGGGGTTAGACGGCTGCAAAAAGATGACAAAACATGTCTCATGAGTGTGCCAGAGTGAAGAATTTGAAGCCCACGCTGCCATCTCCTGGGTTTTCAAGAGCGGCTTAGAAACAATAGCACCGCGGGTTGGACAAAAAAGTAGTGATGCATAAATAAACACTGAAAGTTTTTCGACGACCACAGAGAAAAAAAATCATAATGCCAACAACAGTGCGATTGAATGGATGGCGATAATGCAACGATCCTGCAATAGTGGCCCCCAGCTGTGACAAACACATTGGCAGGCGTCGCTTGGCTCCGGTTCAAGCAAGTCAGTTGTTTTCATCACATAAAAAAAAACCTGCAAGAAGTTGACAAATGCGATGCGGCGTCAGGAACAGAAGTCTGCTTTTGTGGCGGCAATACTGTTTACGGCTTCGAGAACATTAGGGCGAGGAAAGAAGACTGCCACGAATAAAACAGATAAGTACGACCGACGACTATGGCGGCCGTCGGGGTAAAGCATTTATGCTTCGTTCATTCTGGCACGCCCACAATTAATTATTGTGTGCACGTAGAACTGCGTGTCTTAATGAGTTTGGTCGATACGGCTTTATTGCGCACATCCAAACCAAGGTCATCATGCGGTATTATTGATTCATATTTTCGCGTTCTTGATTGGCTTGCCCTTATTGCACTGATAGTCGCCCATAGTGGAACTATATGTCGTTTTAATAACTCCATATGGTGCTGTCATATTTTTATATAAACATATAGCAAACATATAAAAAATATATGAAATCTATAAAGGTTCCGTATTGAAATATGTGTAATCATGGTGGCGACATCCGGAATGTTTTACTAAGATTGATTGGTAATAACGAGATTTCATGTCTAAGATCGGTCTTGGCTCCGACAGACGAAACGAAAAGAAGAAAGAGAAAAGAAATGTATATAATGAGAAAGTTCTAAATATTGTTTTGAAAGTATTTACAAAAAAATTTGTCTTCCAACAAAACTTTAGTTGCGTACGCGAATAAACTTCAAAGCATCATGAGCTACGTAATATAGAAGTCACGCTCTATGCGTTACATAAATATATTAAATACTTGACGTCCTATTGAGTCGCTTACATTACCCTCTTGCGACCAATTTGCATATGAGAGTAACCTTAAAAATTTTATCGCAAAAAGTCTGAAACAAACCACGCTTCTGTCGAGTTTGTATGAATGCAAAGACGAAAGCTGCAAAGGCTTCCGCGTGCTTTGAGGCCTAATCGAATTTCTTTCTTGAAAAGGCGATGTACTATAGGTACTCGTGTCGAAACATTGCGGACGGCTTTTGACTTAATTTGTGGAAGTGTTTTGTTTACTAAGGGGCTTCGGACTACACTTGTAAACAAAAAAGGATATTTTCTTCATTACTTATGCATGCGGTGTGCGTTGTACTTCCGGAAGTTTTGCACAGCGTCTTCAGCGTCACCACTTTGGCTATATTTTTAAACTCGTTAGCATTTTGAAACTTAGTTGTCCCTTTAAACTCCCTACGCGGAAATAAAAAAACGAAGACAAATTATTTTTGGTTCATTGAGCTTTCGTTTGAGGCATAAATATGCATCCTCTTTAAATCTATTAATTACACCAAACATTACCTGCACGTAATTTGAATATGACATAGCTGCAGTACATATTAGATAAATGTGATGTTTACTGTGTTGTTCTTGCCACGTAAGTGGTCAATATGTTTTTTTTTTCATTTACGTTTCTATACAATTCCAGAGGCAGGAAAACTGACTAACAAGAGTCCAGAAGGCATCTATAAACAAACATATGGAATCGCCTCTCGTCATGTCCGTAATAGGGCTTGGGTTCAGATGCTGAGTTCATAAGACGCAATATTTATTCTTAACATGAAAAGTCTTGACATGCCAGAGTGATTTGTATAGTTTGTTATGTGCCATTTTTTATTTTTTTTTGTTACCAGGATGAGCCAGATTCGCCGTGATGTAGCGCACATGTGCGTGCCGGGAGTGCACAACCCATTGCGCTATCTATGTAGAGCGGGTGGCGTGCTGCGCAAGCACGAAGGAGAGAAGGGGAAAGGCAGACAGGAAGAGGCGCAGAACGAACCAACGTGCACAAAGGTCGATATATTTGTGTGTGTGAATGCACCATCGATCACCTCATGTGTCACTGTGCCTGCTGTGACAAATAGGCCAAGTCTATCTGTGCCTTTCCTAGACTTCTTGATCTGTCTCTGACACAAGAAATGGTATTGGAATTTCGTACTGACAGCTCATGCTCCACGAAAGCAATAAAAATCAGTCTACTATACGAGACTTAGAGCGAGTGTGTGAGGGAACGAAGTGCAGAAAGGTTAACTCTAACTTAAACTTTGTTACTGTATGCTAGAGTAAGAGGGAGAAATATTAAAAAAAATGTGTAGAAAAGCTGGTAAAAGAATGAACACAAGAAAAAAAGGAAAGTGAGAAATGAGAGAAATGCTATTTAAAAGGCCCATAAAAAAGTAAACAAAACCTCAATAGTATTGACGGCTGTTTATTTTCGCAACACAAGACAGCCTGCTCTCACAGTCTTAGAAAGCGCCTGAACACATGCATCATACACGATTTTAGTAATTGACAAGTATTATGTCGAAATATTCCACGTCGCGGTTACCGTTTCCTGCTTACATATACTCTGCTAAATGTAAGAGTCGGTCCGTTTTTTGTTGCAATAAAATGCAAACTGATATAACGACAGAGTTAATGAATTGTGACATCGGTGGCGTACACCAGAGTGCTCTTCACATGTAGCTCGAAATAATATTACATGAGTATATTTAATTGCGCTGCTTCACACCATTATTTGGACAAAGTAGACAATGGCAAAACTAACATGACCAGTGCGTCAGTTGTTATAATAGTTGTATGTATAGCACCATGGCTTCAATGCTAAGGTAGATACATTTTACGACTCGTTTTTCTCTTCACTTGCCCGTTTCAGCTTGGTTCTAAAAACAGTACAAAATACAATCTTAATATATTATCATCAATTGCTATAAACACGAATTTTGTTTATGTAACACCTACAAAGTTCCGTCATACCACGTTTTTCAGAAAATTAAAATTGATCAAGCTAAAACGTGAATTCTACAGTTATTTTATCATCAGGTTATTCCGCAGTTCTTTTATTCGTCTCCCTAGCACTAATCAAAGTTTGTTGATGTTGCAGTGAGTATCTAAAAAAACGCAGTCGACGGCTGTTGGGACCATGAGCCATGGCTTTGATGCCGTAGCCGCTGTCGTCGAGCAGTTCTGTATTTGGAACACGACGACAAAACCCAGCCTGGACAGAAATACGGAAGCTAGACCGCTTGTCATTCTGATTAATCACGTTATGCGACACGGGTGCGGGAAAAGATGTTGTGGTTGAACTTCCACGTTCCCTCCATCTGGCAGACCCATTATTTGGCGTCTTGAATTCATGATCAACAAGGTTCCCTCTTCTTTTCGATACGTCTCAGAAATGGTGACGCTCGTGAATGACAACAGGGACAAAGAAACTATACATGGCAAATACTGTTTTCCATGGGTTTTTCATCAGGCCTTCAATATTTTACGTTTGGTTATGGTGACTATTGGTTTTAAAGCTTCAAATCTAGAAAAACATGCAAGATATATTTAATGTTTTCGTTCATGCATGCACTCGTGAGCCCACGTTTGTGTGCATGTGCGTGTGTGTGCGTGTTTGTGTGTGTGTTTTTTTTGCTGTCACTTTTTCATATCTTGGAGAGCAGGCAGTCGGGCCAAGATAAGCATAGAGGACATCGCTTGTTTTCTTTTCACCATAGTGCAGTGATCATGGCGTAGATTGAAAATAATGGAAGTGGATGGCGATTGCCCTTTCTTCGACGTGATCCACACCCGCACCTTTTGCATTAGGGAAAAAGGTAATTCTTTCATCACTTAAATTCATATTGATTATATTCATGACTACAGCATTATCGTTACACAATAACAGTATTATTTCACCTCGGCCTTTTTTGGACTATTTTTGGGGTAGATTCATTCGGTTCTGTATAAAACATATCAAACCCCTCAAAAACATTTCCATTTCGCTTTTTTCTCGACTCGTTTTTTTTAATATACAAGCAACAACAGTGTGTTGACACTAAAACAAAGTCAAATGCGCACCCATTTTGTGCGTAGGATTTCGCTCGAATTCAGGTATTTGGAATGATTGAGGTATAGTTTCAATTCTTACGTCGGTAACAGACTTATAAGAAGTTACTGACAATTCGTTTGATATACAAACCCATAAAAGAGTATACCCATTTGCTGGCAAAAAAAATCTGTGCCTAATTTCAAGAAAGTACGCATTCAAAGGCTGGGTCCTGGATATCTAAAATGAGACTTCTAGTAAAGGATACAGACAGACGACTGAAATCTTCCGACGTCCGAGGAGATGAAGCTATTGCTTTTTTTCTTTCTATAGCAGCCCAGCTTCGAAACACCTTTTTTAAGCTCTACAAAACATTTCTATGTTTTCTTTGTTATATTACGATTGTTTTTTAAAATTTCTGCTCTCATTCACTCTCTTCCATCGTGTCTCACTTTTCTAGTGGAAAAGAGCCTTGTTGATCAATTCTTTTTTATCGTACATCGATCAGTACTTCACACTCAATTTCGCGCTACTGGTGCGACCAGTCCGTATTTTTAGCCTGTTTTCTTTAAGTAGGATGAAATTCGTTGGTTGGTGGATGCCCTAAAAAGTTCCACAGTTAAATTACTTTCAGTGATTGTTTCTACTTTAGACGCCCTACATATGTGTCATGTGACTGCTCTACACACACTCATGATTCGAGTTGAATTGGTGTTTTGTCGTCACCTTAAGTGAGCCTCACTTAAATAAGCTCACAAGGTTTCTGGTGTGTGAAAGTGTACGTTGGTCTCTATAAGCACGCTCAAAAACACCAATAACTTCATAGCTTGCTATGTTGGTATAAAAAAAGAAGTCAGAAACAGGCATTCATTCATGTTGCCTCCGTAGATGTACACTGCATGAAAAACTTGGAGGAAGGTTAAACTTATTAATTAGAGTATCAGTTACTTCACGCGATAGCGTACTTTGAACGAATTTGCATCGCCTTTCCAATTGGTGATGCTCCTTCCAGACTTTCGCACTTTGTGTCGTATTAAAGTTAATTTATGCACTAAGCTTCAAATTAAAAAGAAATGCCAGCCACACTTCCTGGAATCCTAATTTGCTGCAAGTTGCGCACTCTTTTTGCTAATTTCAGGATCGTTCGAATATAAACAAATCCTTGCTTATTAGTCAGCGTACCGATTGAAATGGTTAACATATAATTCATGTTCACCAAATTTTTCTTTTTAAAAAGTTTATCTGTGGATCATCACGGACGAATAATTGCCCTGTCACTAGATTTCGAGCAGTGCCGGTAGATGCCTATTGTGCAAACATATGAAACGAGCAAGGTGCTTGCAGCGTGCCCTTGTAGAGAATCTTTGAGATTCTCCATTAGATTGTAGAGAATCTCTCAGATATCTCTAATACGGTCTTTTAGGGACGTTTCGAAACTGACTAAGAGCCTACTGAGCACTTGGCGATACTTCATTACATTCACAGTAATAATGTGCAAGCGTTCTTTGTTTCAAAATGAAGTAACACGTTCTCAAATTGAGGAAAGGCAAGTTTTTTTTAAAGACTGAGAGACTGACTGCGGACGAGTGCTGTAGGCTTGTTCAATTGCTGCAAGCTAACGCGACCATACTTTCACAAGTGGCATTTCATGTCGTATAGAGCTCAGGTAATCTTTGAGCCTTGACATTGTTCAACAGGGCACATGAGAGAGAAAAAAGCAACCACGGATGGATGTCAGTCCGTATATCTGCCCGTGCGTCCAGATGGACGGACGGAGAGAGGAACAGACGCATTGACGGACTGATGGACGCATGGACGAGGGCACGGTTGGAAGAAAGAACGAACAGACGGACAGACGGTCGGACGGGCGCGCGGGTGGACTCAAGGACGGAAGCACGGACGGATGGACGCATGGATGAACGGAAGCATGGACGAATAGACCGACGTAAGCACGGAGGAACAGATGAACAGAAGCACGGAGGAACAGATGAAGATAAGCACGGACAGACGGATGGACGGATGCACGGACCAACATGGGCGGACGGACCAACAGACGGACAGATGGACGGGCAAGTGAACGGACGCACGGACGGTTGGACACATGGGTGGACGAATGGATGCTTCGCCCCACTCATCATCATTCACTCTGTGGATATACTGTGAAAACCACTAACGTCATTTAGTTGTATTATTCCCAAGGACATATACACACAAAGCCATCTAATAAGCAAGTCATAAAGAGGCGGCTACCTGCTACATAGCAGGTACATAGGAGGAGAAAACTACCCATGGCCTAAGGAGCTTTGCCGCTAAAATTATTGGGTAGTAGATTGGTTATGCAGTCTTCATCCCATCAAAACAGTTTTGACTGATTAGTTTATGTATAATGCCTATTCAAAGCGCTTTCAATCGGACACACTGAAAACAGAGTATTATACTGATATCTCATTGCTACTATAGTGTGACGCAAAATGGTAATCACATGGTTACGTTTCAGCTACTGAATACGTCGTCATAAAAGACAAATACGTCTATGGATGCATGGGCATAGACGGACTACTTGGATAAACCGTAGTGTCCACTCGTACGTCAAAGGCACGACTGCAATTGAAACCGACTTCAGGCGGCCCTAGGCGCTATGTATATTAGTGGTATCTACGTCATGACACTGCTTGGTGTGCTACCGGTACCAATTTTATTTCGTCACAACACAGGTCCTCAGTGGATAAGCTGTGCTCATTTTCTACGGTATATACAACCATACGTGTAAGCCACATGGCGCTGATGGAGGCCTCCAATCGTTCTCAGTTCTTGAGAATTGAGTGAATAAGATGTACGAGGTGAACGCCTCCACAGATAATTGCGGTAACCTGAAGGACAAGAAAAAAAAAGTCAAATTAAGTTAGCCGCAAAAAACTTGATGCACAAACATGCTTTGTGAACCGGAATACTTGCTGGCGAATGAGTCTTTTCACGTATACAGACGAATGGTTGCCGCCACCTTGGTATTTTATAATGAATGTTTTCTTGGTTTGAAGTATAGTGCGAAGTGCACCGATCAGGTAATGAAACGTGGAATGCACCAATTCCACCGATTTCATGCATATACGTTTCCCGCATACATAAAGCAATGTTTGTTTAGCTGTTAAAAATACAAAACGTCCAAGCTGTATTGAACACGGCGGCACAAATACCCAAACGTAGAATACTAGGCAACAGATATTCCTTTATATATGACAACTTGTGAGCTTCATTTCTGTCAACGTTGCACTTTATACGAAACAATGGTTAGGAGTTATGTTACAAATAGGTGAACCAGTACGTCACAGAGAAAAGAACATTTGAAATTGAATTCACAACTCTAACACGCCTGAACGACGATTTGTGTTGATAAACCACGAAGAGCAGATATTCACAGAATGTATTCGACCACGCGGGCTCGCAAAAAAGGTGCATATGTACAGAGAAGCTTTAGCATTTCACAAACATCGAAATATACCGCTTTGGCTGGGCATTCAACCCGCTGTTTTCATGCTTAGCGGCGGAACACCGTAAGGGGTAAGCCTAGATGAGGGGCTAAATTTTCGCATGAAATTTATCGAGACATGGAACCACTCACTGTCGACAAGTATTTGAGTATAATTTGGGGACATGCGCACATAACGCAATTTTTCATCGCCGATAGCGCTGGCCTGCCTTAACTGAATAGAAAATAGCCAACGAAAAGCATATATGACGAAAAAAATTATGAAAAACGACTCCCTGCTCTATATAGCAAAAACGTATTTGAACATTTTGTTAAAGTTACACAGTTGTATTACTAAATACGTGACTTTCCAGAGTGTTCAATATTTATCGTGGGTCGCCATGTACTTCAAATGAGCGATGTTCGATTGACCAGGGAAGCCACTCTCTTTGCAGTGCTCTATCGCACTTTCAGCAAAATGTTCCATTAGGCCTTTGCTGTATCGAACATGAAGCAATTTATTATAACTACCTTTTTTAACAGATTTGATTTTTTAGCTTACTTCATATTTTGCTGGATAAGACATTGTTGCAGCCACACAGAGATGGCGCCATGTGCAGATGTCCTGAAGTCGTGGGAATTTAACCCTAAAATGTTTAGCGCCTGTACTATTAAATCGGATTATCAATTAACTCGGGGCGCACGTTTTCCTTACTATTACTAGAAAGAAAGTATGTACAAACGAGATGAAGAGTATAATAACCATTGCAGTCTGTATACCTTAGCGATCTGCGCCGTCTAGTGGCGAGCGGTCTCTGACGTCATTTGATTGACAAATTCTGTCAGAGTAAGACTTTCGACAGCACTACTTTCTCCCATTTCTGTGGCCCATAAACTTTTGAATGGTGTGAACTTGAGTTTTCAAATTCTAGTGAAACCTTGTAGAACTTACGCCATCGATGAGAGATGAGTTCCCGACGCTGCATATTCCACCAATAATGTAACACGCTGCTGCGACGAATTGAACGAAGTTGTACTGGAAAGAAATAAAGTTTGTTTCAGCGAGCTATAAGCATGCGAATAAGAAATAATCATTGTTGGACAACACGAAACTATAGTATGGACTAGGTATGCACTGCAATTTAGGCAGCAACTCTTCGTACTTGAATGAAATGCAATATGCCACATAAAGCAATGAAAATTGAAAGCGCATGCATACAAACTTTTTATACGAGCGTAAATAAAAACAAAGTAATGACTCGCGAAAATTATATAATGAATGAAACTGCATCTTAGCGAAGGAAACATACACGCATAAACTCAAATATGTTTACACCGTTTCACAGCCCTCGCGGACTGACAAAAGGAGCCAAATAAAGAAGTCAGGCATGTATCAAATATACTCATCATTGATCCCGCTCAGCACGCAAAAAATTAACTACCTCAGTGGTTCTTTCAGCAACTTTAATTTAGTATGCGTGATGCCTTGCACTAATAATAATAATAATAATAATAATAATAATAATAATAATAATAATAATAATAATAATAATAATAATAATAATAATAATAATAATAATAATAATAATAATAATAATAATAATAACAATAATAACAATATTATTATTATTATTATTATTATTATTATTATTATTATTATTATTATTATTATTATTATTATTATTATTATTATTATTATTATTATTATTAAAGGCTGGGCTGGCACAGAGCACGCAATGCAAAGCAAAAGAAAGACCTGCCTTTATAGAAACCTCTGTAAACTTTTTTCAGGTGCCTACTACAACCAGAGTTGTGACGCACCCATGGACTGTACCAGATTTCATTCTTTTGATATATGTCACAAATCACCTGCTACGCTGTTTTGAGGAAACACGATCACTAATATAGACTCTGATTTTGTTGTTGCCTTGGCGGACGATGATGAGCATGTTGTAATATAATAGCAGAGCTGTTGCTTAAATCAGAATGAAGCACTAAACCACCTATTACTTACGCAACTCGAGGTGAGACGCATGTTGCAGTTTTGCGCTTCTGTCACGCCACGCAAATTCAAACTGTTAAGGCAATTTGTCGCTACACATAGTAATAATACAACTCCAAAATATTTTGCACAATGACCTGTCTCTAAATTACCCAGCACTGCGAGTGAAGTTCACTTTCGAAAATTTTACCTATACGTATGCGTTGCGCAACTGCATTAGCGTTTATTTCAATTATAGCAGACTAAGAATCTTAATAAAATGGGCTTTTAACTGGTATGAACTTTAGAGGATCTAGTGAAAGATGCTTACAGTACACCTTGGCAAACCACACTGAGTCACTGTAGTCGACATGCTTCAATATGCAGAAAGGTTCTGAACTAGACAATACTGCATTAGCCTAAAATGCGTGTACACTGTCAGTCCTAATGAAAGGGAACACGCGAGCACGTGGACTGCGCTTCGCAGCGACTGCATCACCATCAGCTTTTGGGCCTTTTCAACTTGGTTAGTTCCTTTAATGAATATGCACGAGAAGGCGTACTTACGTAAAACAACCGGGGGAGCATGAGGGCCGTCGTGACGCTCATTGTGGACGACACGAGGAAGAAAACTCCGTTTATCGTGAAAACGCACGCGACGGTGTGTAAGAACTGCTCGCTCGGCATCGTTGCGCCCAGGAAGTGGTACATTGCCCAGAGGATGGTGCCGATCACCTGCGCAAAACCATGTAGGCCAATTGTCACCGAAGGCTTTGTCCAGACGCCCACTTACACGTGCTCATCGTTTCCCAATGGCATTTCTGCCTAAAATTCGCATCGGAATCGAACATACATAAAAAGATACCAATGTATCGTCTTTTTTAGAACACTAATTATTCCTGCCCATTACGTAACTCAGCTTCTTTTTTGTTCTTGCAAGCCAATTGCTTTCTAACTTTTACGCAAAGATACATGTTATGCAAAACCCCGCATTGCGGCGAAAGCATTTGTAAATGTAAAAATGACAACCACGTATTTCAACAATTTTTCTTGCATAGACATTTTTTGTTGGAGCCACTTCTAGGATTTAGCTGTAGCATTGTACTACTAGCGGGTGGTCGGGAAAATTTCCTTTCTCTTGAAGTTTTCAATGTAACATTCCGATGTTAGGAACAATATGTGGTGGGGAACAGCTACGACAATGGAACAAAATAGAGGCAATAAAACTCTTTCATAAGAAGCCCATAGGTATATTCTTCGACATCGCTTTACTGTGTGTTTCCGAAAAAATTAGAGAACCGTAGTATCTAAGTATTTTTTCCGTTTCTTTCCACTACATTCTACGCAGACTTCTAACCATGGACTATGCATAGCAATTTTCCCCTGTACTTTTTTTTTACTAATCTCGTGGGCCAGACATGACGCTCTCACGAGGCATTTACTTCATGTTAATGTCACCGTGATCCGCTCTAATAAAACACTTCGGCCCTTTAACACGTCCACTGGCGTGCTTTTGAATTGTCGTTTTTCTTTTAATTAAGCACTGACGCATTTGAATTATTCAATGCTCCGAGACTTTTTTCCGTGCTGCATGGCTCCGGCTTTCTCAAATATCGGTTCGTTTTTGGATAGTACTGCAAATTTTGAAAAAAAAAAGCTATTTTACACTTTAAGATGGGCTAACGGGGCAGTAGTCCCTGATTATGTAGCCACAGTGGTGGCATTGATGCTGTTGCTCGATGTCACAGCTGCAGATGATGCGCCACGTGGCTAGTGTATATATTTAATTACTTCGCGTGTTATTTTGTCACTATCATTTTACTTAACCGCAATATTTACTGATACAGGAATATTCTAGATGAAAACTTTTCGTGTGGTTACAGTGATCTGCGTCGAAGGGCGTGGACATATGTTGCATGGCGCATCCGCTGGTCTCGAACACTCCTCTTTTTCGAAGTTATGGGGGCAGCGGGGAGCGAACGGTTTAAGGCGATGAACAACGCCTCAATCAGTGCACTTAAAACGCCGTGGGGGTTTAGCGAAGACGATACATTAGGACCTCCTGTTACATTCGCACCACTTAGCCGAGGTTTTCAAAGTGGCTGTATGATTTTTTGGGGACACTGGATTGGAGAACCGGCTGTAAAATCCGGCCAAAAGTCTGAGGTCATCAAAGCTGGTCTCCTCTTCTTTTCTTCTGAAACTCTCCTGCCTCTCTGCGTGTGCTACGGAAACGTCGCGAATATTGACAAAAAACTCACCACCTCGACGCCATTCAGCCAGCCATTGGTCGTCCTTGTGTACTCGCGGAAGTACAGCTGCACCATGGCGATCGGCTCGACAGCTTTCAGTCACACGCAGTGGCTGTGAAGCGCTTGCGTGTGCGGGACGCGTTTGCTGCGTTTACATAATTTCACAGTGAGACTGCGGAATGCCCACTTGAAAAGAAGGTAAATAACAACTAATGATGATTTCATATGGTCACAATCATCAAAACAGTCATGACCATCTACATTTTCTGCCTAGTTTATCACCTGGACAACCGAATAAAAATCTACCTCAAGGATGTCTGATTTAACCACTTTTGTGTTAGCTGGCTTAATCATATTCCTGCGTACTTCAAGTTCGTTTCCGCTGCCCAACCCTCTGTCATTCGCAGCTACATTTCCGGTCTCTTGGTGTCCATACCGTCACTCACACATACTATTTTTTGTTGGGATCACATGACCTGCCCAGGTTCCCTGTTTCTTTGTAATGCCACCAGCTTCCTTTCTTTCGTTTCTTCTGAAATACATTTCACGCTCTTTTTGTCCTTCAACGTACACCATGACGGTTAAATTGCGTGCAAAGGCACGTTACATCACATTCTTACTAGAGAGGAACGAACAAGGAAGTGACTTGCACAAAATAAGCATGGTTTGAAATTGATAATACTGATTATGATGGTGTTCTAAGGATGGTTGGCACCAATACATTGAATTATAGTGACCAAGAAATGAGTGAAGACAATATATTAGGCAATGTGCCACCAACACAAATAATTTGTTGCTCTTGATGTGTATCATTTTTGGAATCTAAAGTAAACTATTTCGACAAAACAAATAAGAATCACAAATGAGAACAAAACAAAAAAAACGAAGAAAATCTACACTGTGATGTAAAACATTGAGGTAAAGCGTATCAGTGATTAATAGAAAAATGAAATCAATCTGATTTACATATAAATGCTTACCAAACAATGCGTTTCTCCTTGCACGAGTTCACAGCAAAAGTACCCCACATGACAGCACTGAGGTTGAAGAAAACGGCATACCTAGCTGGTCAGTGTAATTTTGGCGGTTTATGTTCTTAGGGTGTGGAAACGTTGGGCTATGCAGTGGGATGAGATGGACTGGTTCTTCTCTATTTCAAGACCATAAAGAAGAAAGCTCTCAGACCAACAAATGCATATTATAAAAGTAATTCAATGAAGCAATATTATCATTGCTACTCCTTTCATTCATAATCTTTCAACACACTATACACCTAAATAGTTGCACGTTCTGCTAGTCAGAATGAGTGACTTAAAGTGGAAGCGTACTTTTGAAATGCGACTGCAGCAATCAATGCCGCAACTGGAAGGAAAGACGGAACCTGAGCCATAAGAGAAGTGTTCGCCAAACTGCGAGCGACTTGATTTAGTGTAAGCTGTTTCATGATCAGGTTCCCAAACTAAACGAAGTTTTCGCAAATGATTCCAATTAAGTAAGCATAAATCTCAAGGCACCTAGTTCGAGTAGTCATTAGATACCAAATAAATAATTAGTCATTGACTATTCTTGTGAAAATATTTGTCCTTACAGAAGAAGTCTTAAAAAAGACTGGCCTAGTTAGCACTAAAAATGAGCCCGATTTTTTTCGTCAATTTTGCGCACATCGATTGCTATAGAACATTTGTACTCATCTGGTTCAAGTGAACCAGACGGAGTTAAGTTTATGTCATTAACTATGCTTTGTTGTAACAAAACAAAACAAAAAACGAAGAAACCAGGATGCCTACTCTTTGTCTTAGCTAAACTACCCCGTACCATTAACTTCAGTTGTAGTGTGAAGGGAACAATGAAGCAACCCGACACTCTACGTGACATGTTCCATTCATGTAGAAACATTTTTCGATTGTGCCACAGTTTTTTTCCTCGATACAAAGACACCTTAAAATCGAAGGACGAACTTGCAATGCTCTAATAGAAAATATCTCAGAAGATAACAGATTCAACTTTGGCCAGGCAGTCGGTAGACAGTCACGCGTTTACGAAAGTGTCCAACACCAGTAGTATCAAGATGGCGACACGTGGCCACCGCCAGTTCCAGCTGTATTGTTGTCGGGTTAGCTAGACATGGTTACACCATGCAACGACACTAGTGGTACGGCCACATTGATCGCCTCACTGCGCAAAAAAGACTCGGGAGTGTTGTTTGCTCAGATAGAAGAGTGACCGATAAAGGCGGAGAACCCGCCATGCCATCCCCTGGAGAATTGGTCGACATCACAATCAAAAATAGGAAGTTACTTTTCAACCTCCGATTCAAGAGCCATGTGGCGGGTAAACACACAACACACTTAGTCGAAATCTCCAGCGCATTACTTACCTGCCTTTGTTTCAAGTGCCCCGATGACTGTGACGTGTGCTGGGCGATGCCGTTACATCAGGCACCGGACAGAAGCAAAATGAGCGAAGGCTGCTCTTGTTATTCACCGTCTTCTGTGGCTCACAGCCACTGGGTGGCGGCTGTCTTCTTCTTCTAACGACGAGCAGTTGGCTTGGTTGCTTGCTTCTCTGTTCTGGCTCTTACCCACTGAGGGGGATCGGCCAGGAAGCCATGTCGTGTTCCCGCTTACATGGCTGGTGCTCACACTTCTGTTTTAGTCCTGGACTTACGGCTCATACACATCCACTTATTTAAGACCCTCCTTGGAACCAACCAGGATATGCATTGATCGGAAATTTCATTCTAGAAATGGCGTAGTGAAGCGATTCATTTTTATCACTATAAAAATCAACGAAACAATAAAGTGCGAACAATAAACACTGTCACAAAAAGCTTGTTAAAGTGGCGCACAAGCACATCACTACTGGTTTCCGTAGGCCGAGACGCCTAGCTTTCAGATGTGGGATTTTTTTTCTCTGGATTACACTCTTAAGATTCCCCATGACTCACTGGACAGGATCAGGTGCAGCCAGGCTATGCACTTTACAGCGAAAATTGCGCGCAATTTTTACAGGCCTTAGTTGCCTTAATTTTTGCGCATGCGCGTCTTTTCCAGGTGGTATGGTATCTGGTTGATGGATGACGTGACGCTTACTTCCTTTTTCCTAGCTTTGTTTTCACCCTCACTACCTTTTATTTTTTTATTTTCTAACTTCATTCCTACGTCTTTTTTTCTTTTTCGCTCACTGCGGCGTTTTTGTTCTATCCACTACTAATTTTCACTCTCCTCACCAATAAATCTTTACAACTGCTTCATTTTCCTGTCCTGGCCTCTTGCAACACTCTACTGTACTGGAAAATGCAATGCTCTGCTGGCTTCTCTGGAGAGCGGAGTGGTTAGGAAGCTCACAGTCGGATCTAATGTATGCAGAGTCGAATACCACCAAGTGAACAATTTTCCTCTTACTTTATAATTATTTCCGTCTCTCAGTTTGTTTCTTTCTTTTTTCCTTCCTTATCTTTTTCTGTACTCGTTCTCAGGGTTATTAGATGGCACTTCATTATGGTTAGTCGGGGTATTAGCCTAAATTTTGTGGCAAATACTCGTTCATTTCAATTATATTTTTGAACATATTATGCCGAGTTAGAACATCTTGTAGCTCGGCAACGTACATTTACTTGTGAATCGGCAACCTGCATTGACATACAGCAGCCTACATTGGCGATAGGTCACCAAGAGTTCACTTAAATCGTTCCGTCAAGCCGTTGGTCTCTGGGTGATATGCGGTAAAGGTGCGTTGAATGATTCTGAATTCGGATAGGAGCGATCGCAACACGTCAGGTAGAACCACACCACCCTGATCACCGAGCAGTTCACGAGGGGGCGCCACGGCAGTGGTTACCGGTGTCAAGCGATGGTAACCGGGAGCGTGGGTCGGGTAGAGTAGGTTCTGAATGTTGGTGCACCTGCTTAAGGTGATGTAGACGAGTTTATCAGGGTGCCGTTCATTATCTATCGCTGCTTCGCATCCACACATGGTTGCCTATAGCGGCAGACGGCATTTTTTAATCTAAAAAATTTTACGTCAAACAATACAGCGTTTACTTTACGTATATTTAAACGTAAAACCCACCAGGGTACTTTAGTGGCTATGGTGCCCATGTTCTTACCTACAAGCCACGCGATATAATCCCTGCCTTAAGGGCCTCAATTTCGATGGTGGCAAAAATTTTTCAGGCCTGTGTGTATGCTTAGGTTAACGTGCACGTTAAGAACCCCAGGTGGTCAAACGTTCCCGAGGCCTCCAGTACGCCGTATATCAATCGCATTATGGTTATGGGACGTTAAATGCCATCAATTATTATTACATTATTATTAATATTTCTACGTAAAACAAGCATGATAACAGAGAAGCTAGAAATCTTGCACGAAATTAGTTTCACTGTTTCTGCTAATCTGTGTGCTTAATTCCTTGAAAAGGTTAATCAGTTTAGACAGTAAGTGAAGGCTTAATCTCTTTTCATCACGGAGAAAGCAAAGTATACGCATTTTGCATAATTTAATTTTTTGTAATGCACTCAGGGGAGAGTCGAGAGGGCAGGCACTGCATATCTAGTGCGAGATCTTCATGCCGGAGCTAATTACGCCCATCAATAACGACTCCACTGACAGCTCATCGCGCACCTGTTTTTCGTGAACTGGCAAAGCGTGACATCATACTGTATTTTTTAAAATTTCAGATAGTCAGATGCATTTTGAGAAAGTGAATGGCAAAAATGACGTATTTAAAAATTGTAGAAAGCATTGTTTTACTACTTTCATAGGAATGCAAAATTTAGATGGGAGCCGACAGATAGAAACAACGTAGTGGGATAATCAGGATGAACAGTGGAAGTGCTCAGACGGGCTGGCTGACGTTTCGATAGGAGGGCCTATCTTTTTTCAAAGGCCCTTGAAAAAGATAGGTACTCTTAATGAAACGTCGCCCAGCTGGTCTGAGGCGCTTTCACTGTTAACCCTGATTATTCCACTACTTTCGTAAAAAACCAAGTATTTCATGCGGGCAGGACCACTGTCCTTCTTTTGTTTGGCAAGGGCAGTTTCTGACGATGGCATATCTTTTCTCCTATTTCTCAGCGCTGCGAAGAGGCACTCGCAACTTGTGGAGCAGCTTTGATCAATGAGAAGCGAACATTTTTAAAATTAATCGAGCAAAATGACACAATACTATTATAGAGGATACCTGGTCACTCCAACATTCTTACTAATGTTGCGGCAGATGATGCAGCTGGGCAAGCACGTTGAAAAAATAATGCATCGGGAATAGCTACAACAAAAAGTGAATTACAGCACATATTGAGAGATGTGTTAGCTCATGATTTCAGAGGTGCGTGGATTCATGCAGGTATATGAGAATCAGACCTTTGTTGCATTGATCGTACTCCTGAATATTGGATGGCGTTAACGTTAAAAACAAGCGCGATTTTTTCAATATGCTGGTGATCACTTCCGCGTAAGTACCCCATGTGAACGCAAACGCGCACGCGCGCACACACACACACACACAAACACACACACACACACACACACACACACACACACACACACACACACACACACACACACACACACACACACACAAAATATTACAGACAGTCCAGAATAGGCGTGTTGCCACATTTATAAAAATGTTCAACACATTTTTATAGTGCCTACTTTATTAGGACAAAAAAACAGCTAAGATATTTATAATACTGAGCAGCATGCCCGTTAAAGAACCCCAGGTGGTCGAAATTTCTGGAGCCCTTCACTACGGCGTCTCTCATAATCATATCGTGGTTTTGGGACCTTAAATTCCAAAAATCAATCAAATATAAATCTGAAAAATCCTAGGTCTATGTCCAAACATGCCCTAAAAAGAGACGCAGAGCTGATTATGTGTGAACTTCCATCTTAAACGAATATTAGCGCAATGAAAACAGGGACGGGAGAGAAAAGACAAACTACAGCGCTGACTCGCAACTCAAGTTTATTCCTAATATGTGAACTATATTGTTATGTTTCGGGGCTGCATGTTTATTTTGTTATCCTTTGCGAGTTGAAATTGAATGGACTTATATGCAATATCTAGCTGTTATTTACCATTTCTTCCAATGCATGCTTTTCACATATTTATCATCTACGAAAACGAAGAGCCTGTTCTATAAAAAAGGCGACAACTTCTCAATAATAAATAATAAAAATTTCAATATAGAATCACCCATGGTATGCATTGTGTATACTTCCCTAACAAAAATATTTTAGACGGCCACCCCGTGTTGAAATACAGGAGTGGTTATCTCTTTTTTTTTTGCACAGGCAATATATGCTCCTCACCACTGATTTCTTAAAAGCAAGTAAACAATGTCAGCGCTAAGCGCCAGAGCCTATCAAGATTTCGCGTTTCTTGACTACACGCTGTAGTTGCTGCTTGCGCAGTTGTAAACACACGAAATGGTGTGATTGATTGACCATGCACAATATTCATTTGAGACAAGGAAGAACGGATGTGTGGCTGTCTGGCAAAGTAGCGCAGGAGACAAATCCCATTTGACATTTCACGTACATGGACCAGTCGATAGCACGTACGGTATAGACTTCACGGGAGCTACTGTCTACGTCGCAGGTGTGCGCAAGAACAACAAATATCAGGAGAGAATATTGCGCTAGCTTTTTTGTATTATTAAAACCTGAGTGGCTCTTTAAGAGTACAGAATGGCACGAGGCCATAACCTTCATTGCGTGCAGAAGCACCGCCACGCGGATGAGACTGGCGCGCCACCTAGGGAGTGCAGCGCGACGCGCATGTGATGCCAAGAGGCAACGTAGATTGCAGGTCTCACTAGCTTTGTCTTTAGAGATTACGTAAACACCATACATTCATTTTCTATATTTTTTGTGAAGAACCAACGCAGTTTTGTAGTTTTATACCACTTTTATTGCCATCAAATAAAGTATAATTATTCAGACAATAAACTGATCATTTTTTGTGCGGAAACAAATTAAAATGGCCAACAACCGTTTTAGCGGAAGTTGGTGCCAAGAAGACTTCATAAGTTGGTGCGAAAGTAATTCGTAACGTAGCCGTTAAAATAGCGTCAGTGTACCGCTTAGTTCTAGAAACTGCTTTTGATGAACTCTGAAACTATCATTTGTTTCATCTTTCTCTCTTTGGCTCTGATATTCATTGAATTATTTTACCATATTTTGGTCTCTGATCCTCTTCAGCGTGTTGCTCTTATTATCGGTGCATTTTTCAAGATATTTTATGCTCCTCTCATTACGTTTTTGCGCTGTCCTTTTTTTAACGTCTTGTTTTCAATAAAAACTGCGAGTCGGCCTGTCAAGCCAATGGGTGTATTGGTGCCAAGTATCTTCATTATACCTTCAACAAAGTGTGAAAATGCACTTTTATAACTACCAAAGGAATACCTAACTGTCATTTTTAACTTCACTCCTCGTATCCCTTTACCGAAGCCTCAAGAAAGAAATGCTACGAGGCCACTACAAACTTTGTCAACAGACGGTACCATTACACTTCAAGAAAAGGGCGTTTGTATTTCATATTATGGCACGACAGTGACCTCTCGACAGGCTTGCTTTGAGCATTTCAAATACCGCAAAAAAGTTAGGCAAGCATATAAGTTGGCTTCTGTATGCTAGTTTTCAAAACGCTTTCCCGCTCTTGACGGTGCAAACGGCGAGACGAAAAGCACTTTTCCCTCTCTTTGGAGTGCATTTTTTTGAATGCAGAAATTTTTGGCAAGACCAAACAAGGGCTTTCCGCAGAGCACAGGCTCAGTGGGAGACGTTGCCGGCATGCCAGTTCAATGAAAACGATTAGCAAAAAAAATGTAGCAGACTTCGAACGACAACCATGACGCGGATAAAGAAGGCGCACAGCACCAAAGGCGTATTTTTATAGTGTTTACCATCACTTGCTTCAAAAATTTAGGAGGAGTGATCAAGATCCGAGGCATGCCAAATACGCACATCATATCTGTGATCAAAGCACGTGTTTATTGTAGCGTGTAAAGGAACCCTTTTATAAGCCCTGAGGTGCTCTTATGTTTGACTCTTTTAAGGACTAAGGAGTTGGTGGCGTCTCGCCTGCGCGCCTCGTGACCTTCTGACATCATGACAAAAAAAAGTTCATTGGCTACCTTATAGGCTAGACATCTGAAACGCTATCATATTTCTGGGCATCTCCCTTTCTACGTTTAAACCTTCCTCCTTTCTTACGAGGTCTGTGTCACTATACTTACTTAGCATCACGCATATTTAGATGCCGCTATAATAGTGTCCGAAAATTTTATTTGCAGAGTACTGCACAAGAGCTTCGCATCACATATTTTGTGCTGCGATGTTTCATTCGGCACCGATTCAACATATTGAATGCATACTTTGATACCGTGAAAGTAACTTTGCATAAGCTTGGGGAAAACAAGCTGACACAATAAATAGGTTTGCACCGTTATAGCTACTTACCGCGTCTATAACTAACACCCTACGATAACGTTGTCTTAGTGAACGAGCACAGAGCACAAGCGTTACACGCAGAAGCATATAGACCGTGACCATTGCATTCGCATCAATTTTAAAGAAGGTTGGCGTCACTTACGCCGGTATTTTCAAGCAAGCCTTGACTCAAAGTCCGCTCTTTACTCCATCGAGTTGATCACAGCACCGTTGCTCGACTGAAACTGACGCCATGCTTTTGAATCGCTACAGATTATCACTGATACGTCGTGCCATGGTTTGTACCGACCGAGCTGGCACTTCTATAACTCGATTAAAAGCAATAAGCGAGATGCACCTAAGAATACAAGAGTTGAACTCCCAAAATTGGTTATAATCTGTCATCTTTGCCATTGTTAACGTAATTCCATTTCTGCCGTTACCCCTATCTTGCTTATCAATTGAGGCAGCAAACATGCTTCATCGAAACGGTCTCGATGACACGGAAGATGTGTAGGCATTCGCCAACGCGATGTGGAATGGTAGTAAAAGCCACTTGATATTCGGCGTTCGGGCCACCTGAAAAACAGAGAAAAGACACGATCTCTCGCTTAGGGGAAGCATGTGCACATATGATGCAGTAGGCGCTAACACTTCAACTGGCAGGGGGGTTGACGCTGGCCCTCATCGCAGCGTTGCGAAGGAGAGAAACCTGGGGAGGCGCAAAGCAAGCAGTGACGGACCAGTGTTTTCTACTGGAACATGTCAATCGCTGCTAAAGGGCAATAGGAGACAGAGGACTCAGACAGGACACAAAGACCCGCAGTCTACATTTAGTTAACGTACGCACTGCGAATTTTTCTTGTTCAACAATGCACAGGAATAATACTCTACCAGCACTACCTAGCAGTTCAAGGTAAGGTGCCTATATATAAGGGGTGGCCAGTGAATGGTTGTGCAGCGCGAGCAGTTGGTTTTTTTTTTTCAATCAAGAAACTTGCTGCTTGCGTCGGCATTGCGAGGCGGGAGAAGGTGGGTGGGAGGGAGAGAAAAAAAGCGAGAGCGATCGCGCATCTTGTGTAATCATGGTCATACCTCAGAGCTGATTGAACTCGATCATAAGATACTTCGCATCTAAAAAGAGCAGAACAATAAACTGTTAAAGTGCTTTCTAAGCCGGTTCACTTTCACTTCAGTGATGCCTACGCGCCCCGCAGATGCGCAAGTTGCCACGGTAAAAATAGGGTGCGTTAGTAAGAGCTTTCAGAGCGCGGACCAAACAAAGTCAGCGTACTTGAAGAGTGGCGGCAGGGCACACTTAGGGGAAAGATGCGCATATTTCATAGACGCTGACAGCGGTGGTGGTTCGGGCTTTCAGACCCTTGGTTTTCCAAACCCTGCAAGAAATGTGGGTGCTCTTGTATGGAGTGGACAACGAACACTGTAAATAATAGGAACTGACATCGTAAATGTTCGTAAAAGCAATCTTACGACATAGTTTTCATGAAAACGTGCACACAAAATATCACCACAATAGCAACCCACTGCATAATTTGAAACACCGTTTCTTATTCGTTAATAAGTATCATGAATGAATAGTGCCACGAGCGAGTGAAAACAGAAGTCAAGAATTAGATATGCAACGGTAATTAGGGCGTGAAAAACACTCCCTCTATGGTATTCTCGTGACTAACACAGTTGGTGCCAACAAAACGCTACCCACTTGATGTACTAATAGCAGAGAACAAGCATTGGTGTGAGTAAGCGATATCATACGCATTTTACGGAGAGCGCTATAAAAGTTCGAAAGACTTAGCTGAATACAAATACATGCGTTGTCTTTTATGCTCATACTTGAGAGAAGAGTATGCGTGACAGTAAAAACAACAGCAATGAAAAAGAAATACTTGCAACACGGGGTATTCAAAGATATTTATCATTTTAAGGTTCCCTCTTTCGCTGAACTCTATACCTTAACGAAAACGGTAGTCACATTGCACAACGTCAAGTCCAGTTAGAGAAACGCATATGTCAGTGTTTGTTGTTTAGAAAACAGTAACGCAGATGACCATATTACACAGAACAGGAGGATTGTTGCTGTAAGCAGTTTTTTCTTTCTAGTTCACTATGCGTGGGAAATGTCAATTCCTTGTTATTGAACTGGTGGAACCAGCTTTCTTCACGTTGTTCTAGACTTCAAAAAGGTCTTATTTGTTGCTAAAAGAAATACGACATGCACTCTTCTTTGTGTCTTTGTATCAGTTCCGACTGGCGATCATATACGCTTCCTTCTTAAAACATACTTGCTTCGTAGGCACTTTTTTCGGTCGACTTCTACACTGCAACATACTCGATGGTGCGTTTTTTTCAAAACAGTTTCGCATTTGACATGCGACGTTAGTGTTGTCAAACGTTCCTTCAACTTTTCAACTGGACTTGCGTTTCTCTCTATTGAATGATGCTCCGAACTTCCACCCACCACTTTTCAGTTTCTGGAACGCAAAAAAACTTTTTTGTGCACGGAAAGGAAAATCTCTTAAAATTCATGCATCGAAGAGGCAGCGCTCAAGGAACCCCGTATAAATGCGTCCTAAGGATCAATATGTCACCATTAGGTGACATACTGCTTTCAAGTCGTCCGACGTTCTTTCGTAAGAATAAAAATGAACAAAGAATATGAACATGAAGCTGTGTGTTAATATTGTGAACATCACAGTCTTTATTTACAATTTGGTTGTCGTGCGCTTGATTTAGGAACTTATGTTCACAAGATATTTAATTTGCTCTGTGAAATATTGAGCATTGAGAAAAAAGCACAAAGACAGCTCTCATGCAATAACTTTGATATGGCCTACACTGCGTTCGTAGCTTGACGTGAAGCTGAAGCAAGGTGTAAATATTGCATCACTACAATAAAAGAGCAGCAAAACAAAGCAAAACAACAAAGAGAAAACTGTGCATGTCTGAGCGTTATGTTTATGCTATATTGCATGTTTCTGCGCTACGACGCAGTGTTCCATTATGATCATTCTCGGTGAGGTATTTTTGTTTTGTTATGAAGGCAGCATGAAGTTTTTTACCGTGAGAAACACTGCATTCATGTTTGTGTTGTTCACTGCGAGTGACTTACTCTTCATGACTTACTCTGACCACCTTCCCCAGTGTTTCTTTCATTAGGAAGTATTTTTGTTAAAGAGAATACGTGGCTTAAGATGACTGCCTCAATAATCCCCTTTATTTAAAAGCGCACGTGACTAAAGCAATTTACCATCACGCAACAACTAGTCATGTGACTAAAACAAAGTAACAAAATGATTAGTCACTCGTAAAACCTACTTACGTAACTGATAAATTACATAACTAAACGTAGCTAGTCCTGGGACAAAAATCACTCAACATTCTGAAGAGCTACTCACTCGACTAAAAACGACGCATCATGACTTTCTCTTTTGCTACAGATCGGTTTCTCTGAGAACTGGATGTTGTTTTTTCCGCAGAGTATCCATAGTATATTCAACACATTTCACTAGGCCAGAGTAAGGACTTCCGTACGAAGAAGGGGCTGATTGGAATAAGGACGGATAAAAATAAATGACACTTTTGGTTATGCTATTTTAAGAAGTGTTTGTAAAGGTGCATTGGGCCGACTTTCAAGGTCATTTTGCTTTTGTTTGGCGTTGACTGCGTTTATCAACTAGGAGAACGGATAAAGTACAATGGTAATCATTTGTACTGCTAACAGATTTCTCATGGATTCTCTCATCAGAGCGCGAGAACAATATCATTTTACTAAAGCTTCCGATATCCCATTAGTGTGATTATACCTGTGTTGAGTGAGCTTCCTAAACGAGATTCGATTTTTAAAAGTAAATTCCTAGTGAATATACTTAGAAATCGTATAGTGCGAGTGAAAATATGTGATTTGAACAATACCTAATTAATTTAGGCTGATCTCATGCTCATTCTTTATTGCAGCTTTCTTGGAAATTCTCCCAGAGGCGACGTCACGGGAACTTCAAGTTATGCATCTCTCCCATCAATGTACACTCGTATGATCACTTAAAAAGAACTTAATTTTGCTTTTACTTAAAGGTAGGAAAATCACACATAAAATTATTACACTGATATTGTCACGACCTTGTGACAATATTAATGCTCTCGATTACTGGATTTGTTACACAGCCAAGCATGTCCCTGTACTCGTATTCCTGGCAACTAAATCTATGAGAGCCTAGCTGCTGAGCCAAAATTGTCTTGTTTTATGTAAAGAAGGTCAGGAAGCACTTAAATTTTCTTGTGAATGATTTGTGGGGTTTAACGTCCTAAAACCACCACATGATTATGAGAGATGCCGTAGTGGTGGGCTCCGGAAATTTCGACTAACTAAAGTTCTTTAACGTACACCCAAATATGAGTACACAGGCCTACAACATTTCCGCCTCTATCGAAAATGCAGCCGCCGCAGAAGGGATACGATCCCGCGACCTGCGGGACAGCAGCCGACTACCTTTGACACTAGACCACCATGGCGGGGCAAGCACGTAAATTACGCTGCATTACTAAAATCTGAACAGCTTTGCGAGAAAACGATCCTGGCAATCACGATTTAGCAAAAAGTTAAGCAATTACCTGGCGATCTTTATAATAGTTCAGTGATGCGCATTTGTTTTTTCACTACCATCGTATCTAACGCAGTGCGTGCTGAAATAATAATAACAACTATTTGAAAATAAAGATGTCTTCACCCCTCTAAGTTCATTTTGTCAAACAGAATATTGGTGAACAGTGCGAAAACAGATGAAACACGTGAATACGTGGCTCAAGATGACTTCAAACTTTTGTTGTTCAAACTTTTGTTTATCGGCAAGTTACACCGATAGCTGAATCAGTAATATGCAAAAAAATTTTGGGTCGTCACTGGCGTGTAAACACTCACGAAAATTCGTTCTCAGACTCCACAAAAAATATTCTGAATACTTTCTCAAACCTCGTAGAAACAAAAACGCAGAGATGAAAGCAAGCGCAGTGACGTTTGTTGCTCCGAGAAAAATTGAGCATTGTTTTTTTTTTCAAGTGGAAGCACGTTTGTTATAAGAAAGCGACCAAGTATGGCCGCAATTTCAGTCGATGAGATACAACGAGAAGGTGATATATTCTTTTCTTGCTACTGAAACTTTCTCTGCTAGGAGTGGGGAGAGAGAATTCCTACGCCACCAGGGGATTGGTTGAGCTTTACGTCACGTATAGATAATTCAAAGAGTATGATCTAGCATTTTCAGTTTCAATTTTGTGCACTAGAAATGACTGATCAGAGTAATACGCGATTTTAATGTGGTAGCAGTAGAAAAATAAACAATATAACCAAAATATTTATGCATCTCATACCTAGGCCGCACTTCTCAAATGTCCTCTATTTTTGTTTCTTGCGGCCAAACTGAAGTTTTCTTTTTCTCTCTCTCTCTCGAGCTTTTCTTTAACACGCTTCATGTTTGCGTATTTTAGATAAACATACAAAAGTCCAATTAGACCATTAATAAACTTTTCGGCATATTAGTGAAATCACAGTTTCTAGAATTCTTATCGCGTGAAACGTAATGCACTGATACAGTGTTTGAAAACTGACTACATTTAGAGACTTCCTGGACATTGTGCTTAATCTCTGTTGTTGTATAGTCGCACTTCCGTGCGACCATGCACTTCATGAGTATATATTGCTGCCGTATACAGGGGCATGAGCCGTTGGAAAGCACAACATTTCACAACGTCGTAGTGTTTTTATTTTCGCCTAGAGCACCACAGAATTTTAAGTACCACTACGAGATGAAAGTGTTCACTTAATGAGCAAGAAAAAAAACAAAAGCACGCGTAGTTATAAAGTTGTTGACTAGAAGCAACGCATCACAAAGCCACGCAAAAAAAAACGCAGAAATATTATCAAGAACAAGATATCATTTGAAAAAAAAAAAGACAGGACTTCACAAAGACCGAGGCTTTGATTATGGTAAATCTGATGCATCCTAAGATTGATTTGCACCTTTCAAGCCATAATGTCTTATTGTACAGAGAGAGTATGGCGCGCTGAGCGAGACCATTAGTGGATCTCGGGCATCTTGTCCACACTCTCGCGTGCATAGCAGCTGCGGCCGATGAGCCGTGTTCAGCTAGTAGTCTGCGAAAACATGGTGCGAGCTATGCACACTGCTTGAGCTCTTCCGTCAACAAAAGAACCTCGCGCTTTGAACACAATGACGCGGCTGCTAAGGCCTCGGTAGTTTCATTGTTAAGGGGCGATGAGTGAACGTACTTGGGACAGCGATAAAAGGATCCTCCATTCTCACGCAAATAGTAAGGGCCGTGTTTACGTTCCCTAGGCTGTTCTTTTTTTTACCTTGCTAAACTGATGCGCTGTGAGCCTTCAAATATAGATGGTCTTGCGGACTCCGCCTGACCTTCGGGACGACCTGGTTTTGCTTGGGAAAAAAATTAACGGCGTGATACATGATTGTGAATGATGACATTTTACTTTCCAGTATTTTCGTGCTCTACTTCTTGAATATTGCTTCCCACGCCACCTTCAGCCACATCACTGTTCTCCTTATTTTCATAATTTTCCAGCCACTTCTTTTGCGTTTCAGTGTAGATGGCAAAAGAAAATGTGTGAAATAGCTCTTACTTTTTCAACGAGTATTATTGTAACAGACTAGAAAAAGGTAGAGAAGAGAACCAGAGGAAGACGAAGAGGCTTGGCACGATCGCAGTGTGCTGCCGCAAACGACCATCGTTCACCTCCTGTAAATAAAACCATCTTATCACAGCTCGCTGTTGCAGTTGCGGTGGACGTGCTGGGTAATCGACACCCGAAGACAGGAGGTGAACGATGGTCGTTTGCGGCAGCACACTGCGATCGTGCCAAGCCTCTTCGTCTTCCTCTGCTTCTCTTCTCTACCTTTTTCTAGTCTGTTACAATATCGTAGCTTTTTACAGTTCAAGATTCAAATTATGAGGTATCTATCTATAACGGGTAAATCAAAGCTGGATATCTGGCCTCGTGTGAGAGAAACAGCATGTGGCTTCAGTGAAGTATACCCATTGTTAGGATCAGCGCTTGAGCCATGCAGAAAGGGGAATTCGCGGTTCTGTGAAGAAGTTGCGTAAAGGAGGAGGGCCTGCTGACTACCATCCAAGTTTGGGTATATTCCTCCCAGCCGGGAAGCGAGGCAAATGCAGTTGTGACGCCGCAAAGTGTACAACGAGGTGGCTGAAATGTTTTCGGTCACTACAGCCTCTTCGAAGAAATGGCAATGGAGGCCTCAGCATAGATAAAAATCAGCCGCGCAAAATTAGCGCGGCGAGCGCGGGCCGTTTGATGCTCTCGTGATGCGACGGTAAACGAGCGTGGGAAGCAGCACACAGCGGCAATCTCACCCTATGAAGGAGAAAACTTGGGGAACAGGGGGTGTGTGGTGGCTACGCCGTGGCGAAAGACGTTGACCAGTGCGGGTGTGGTTTGCACTGTTGAAAGTGATGTGTGCCCAGTGGTTGGACAGTGATGTTTAAAGCCTTTCTCCCATTTAAGGCTGAGTGGGAAAGGGAATCTTGCCAACACGCCCCCGTGGGCTCCTGAGAGAGCCTTCGACGTGACCATCACCATGTAGGACGACATCTTCGACAAGATCTTTGTCTTGTGGCGAGAAATGTTCACTTGTAAATGACGTAAAATGAACCTCTGTACAGTTTTCCTCATCACTATCTTCATGCTCGGTGTCTCTCTCCCGAGTCCCCGGTGTCGATGACTGTAAAGTCGCAACGCCTCAACAACAGATAGCAGCGAATGGGATCCTGGTCAACCCCGGTTACAACTGATGGCGGCGGTGAGATCTTGATAAACCCTGGTTTAAACACCATTTGGCTGTCCTACGCGGATGCGTGAAGTGGGGAGAAAGATTGATAGAGAGACAGAGAGAGCGAGAAACGCTGGACATGTATCTAGATCACAAAGCCTTGCGAGTCGTGTGCGTGGTGCCTACAATGGGGCTCAGCGGCACTCGCCTTCGGACTGTAAAAAAGTCCGTATGGCTTTCACGAGTTGATGAGAACGAAGCCAGGCGTCCCAAGAGCTTTCTTTCGGTAACGGCCAATTTCCGCTGAACTGTTTTACGAGCGTAGGAAGGCACTAAACGTGCTTTGCCTGTAACTGGTATCTATTGTGCATGTTTATTGCCGAATCGCTGGCTTTTTCATCTTTGTGCTTCTAATGTGTGTGTGTGTTTGTACACCTCTTTGTACACCAGTTAGTGACTTCGTTATCGCTGATTGCCTTACAGAAAGAACTTAGGGCTGCTCACGGATTTGTTACGTGGGTACACTATGGTTACATAGATATTACGCGCGAAAAAGTTACTTTTCAGACACGTTTCTGCTGAACAATTTAGAATATATTGTCAGTCGCAGTTTACAAAGGTTGTTTGTTCACCAATTTTCTATAACCTTCGAAAAGTATTATGCAGGATCTTCCCGCTTTTAAGGCAGTGTTTTCACGTACCCACTTATTGGCAGATTTGTACCATTGGTTTAACAATAACTACAAGCAGGACATTAATACTCGTATAAGTTACTTCTCAACATGAATCATGGTTATGAAGACAATGACGTTCTTAAACTTGAAGAAAGCCACTAAAACGTATAAAAAGGGAAATATTAGAAGCAGAAGCCGAGGCAGTGAACAAAGAGGAGGCTTTTGTGTTCACTGTATCTGCCTCCCAATATTTCCTTTTCTACGTATTCGTAACCTTCTTTCAATTTAATTATGTACCAACTTGCTCAACAAATATAACTTTTGAGCGACAAAGTTGGAGTGCTTTATTTTTCGACGCTCGCGATGGGCCCAGCATGTGAGAACAAAACTGATACTTTCTATACAAAATATTTCATAGCTGAAATTTGAAACCATGCAGTGACCATCAAATAAATTCACTAACATTCAATGTAACCTGATGCATTCAGGTATGCTTTTCACGCCCTCCTATTCCAAATCCTTAACGACATATTTACTCGCGAAGGACTCTTTAGTCAAGTGCGGATAGACATCAAAGTGTCAAACACGCACGTCACTCGTAGCTAGGATACACTTTCGTGATGCAAAGGTGCAAAACGACTGAATGTGGACAGCGCTACGTGTTGCGACTTCTAGTTTCGTCTAGCTTGTCCGCATAAAGAGCAACGACATGAAGAATGCTTTCACAGCGCAGTGTAATAATCAGTTACTGTCACCCGAGGCAGCTGCGAACACTGCACTTAAATTAGGCTGGCTTAAGATTGTCGGGGATGTGTTTCCCCTATATGCTTAAAGTTCGGCTTTCATCCTACGTAATGTGCGTATACAAGAGCCGAGAGCACGGGAGGCAAACATAGGCACGGCGGTACAATGACGCGTGGGCAACGCTGGGAAATCGCAGCCGTAAACGCACTTTTTGCAACTTCTTCATTAAGGGTTTCGGTGCATCCAGGTCATTCACTGCGATCTCCGCCAGCTTTTCTACCCTCGTTAAACCCGGAAGTCCGAGCAGGGTCGTTGGTGGAGGTGTTAAAAGACGGGATAACTCTTCGAATAAATAACGCCTCGCGAACTACACAAGGCACTTTCTCGTGACCTTGTTAGCTCAAGCGATTGAAGGACCCCATAGATATAGCGGTGCTTAAAACGTTTCGTATGAGGAGGATCTGAATAAAACAGTTTTTTCACCATGTTTATAGCAATCGTGGTACATATCAATACTCGACGTCAAGAAGCATAAGCTGTAATGACATTTTGTATATGTTAATATACCACAAGTGCCTTAATATGAAAGCTGAAAAAATACTTTTTGGGGATGACGGAAACAAAATTTATATCTTATAAAGATATAACCACTACTTAATGTCAACTTGTTAATAAGATAACAAAACTCTAGATGTATGAAAATTATAAAATTACATTATTATAATTTTTCAGAGGTATGTCATTGGTTACATCAATACGGCCCAGAAATTGAGTTTCACATTCTGACGTTGGAATTGCATAATAAGTCGTCGTGAAGCAGGGATGGAAATTCTGATGCGTCTTCCATGCATCACGCATCTTGTAGAAAGAGAGAGAAATAAATATAATGCAAAAGGCAAGGGTGTTAGACGGAACATAAATGTATGCCGCAGGCTACCTTGCACAGGGGTATGAATAGAGTCACCAGAGAGAGAAAGAGAAAGGCAGGCAGTTGTAGCATACCGTTTTCTACTCAACAGGAAGTGGCACTACCGCGAACACAAGAGGATCTCACTTCGTTCGTACTACACATTGGCAAGAAAAAGACACTTCTTATAGGGAAAGGTCGGCCGGGGCAGTAAAACATATCACTTCCTTTTTTGATTTGTGCACTTAACATGCAATATGAAGCTAAATATGGTGCTTTAGTGCTCCGACAGATGTCATCCAGCGAATGCAAAACGATAAATAATAAGGCAAAGGGCTCGAAGGAAGCTCTTGTTAAACAAATGCGTTGCTTCTTTTAATTTTTTTTTCACAAACATTAGTGGCTGATTCGATTACGCTGTTCTGCTACTCGCTAACATGTTCAATACGGACATAAACTTAGAATTGCAAAATTTGTAAAACTTTAGAAACGTTTTTGGGCAGTAATAGAAAAAAATTTGAAGCCATACTTCATTTTCGAAGTCGCGAAAGCAGAGGTGCAGAAGATGTTGTTCATTACATATGCTACATTTGGCAGCTATTTTTTTTCATTTTAGACAAGTACAATTGTTTGAAGGTTTTCAATTTTGTAAGCATTTTCTATGTGGTTTATCAAGTTGCATATCATCTCACTTTTCGAGGAAGAAAAATGGTATGGTGATTCGTGTATTTATACCCCAAATCCTGTTGTCAGCACACAGAAAACGAAGATAGCAAGTAAATAATTTTGCATGTATTTTTTTCTCTGTCAGTGCAGTTCTTCCCGAGATTGAGAAGAAAGACATGTATATTGATGCTTTGTGAAATTGTTCATCTGTATCTTTGTTCGGGCCCGAAGAAAGACACGTCTGCACAAATTCGTTTCTGAGAGTCTCTGTCTCGAGCTGGTTTGGTGATTCTTCAATCTTAACCGAAACAACAATACCCACTCGTGTCTATTATTCGATATTATTTGAGAGCTGTCACAAAAATTGAAGTGGTCGCTTGAGACTTTGCGAAGCGCGGAAGCAAGATAGCCGAAAAAACAAGCCAAGATACAAGAGGAACGTGGCAACCATGCTATGAAAAGCTCTCGTCCACATCTGAACTCGTCGGGTTAGCTTGTCACGGTACGTTATTTATTGTTTTTCATTTCAACTCGGAGCTTCACCACTATTCATAAACCTTTATTGATACATATTGTATCGAGGCCTTAAGTGGATGCAGTGCTTCGAGAACACACATCAGCTATGAATACGAAAGCTGATGCGTTATAGGAAATCTCAACCGTCATCATGCCGAAATCATGTCAAACCGTCGTTGGAATTTTTTTTACGCGACAGAGGCTCAGTCGGCATTTTATGCTTTTCATCTTATTTGGTTTTTATTGCAAACGTGCTTATTATTTAGCGCTTCCGTTTTGTGTACGGTAACTGAGTAAGTCTTTCATTTGCAGTTGGTGGCTACTTTGCGCTGAATTGGCTACTCTAAAACCCCACCTGGCATTAGAAATTTAAAGTTGGTGCCGTGGCCACTTTCCAGCAAATTCGAGCTTCTCTTTCGGAGCATCTATAGTGGCCATATTTTTTATTTGCCCATAACAAACCGAGCAAGCCTAACGACAACCCTTTGTTTCCAAGCTTTGATGACGTGGCAGCCGATGCGCGCACATGCCCTCCTCACGCCAGCAGTCTGGTGATTGTCGAGGCACTTCAATGCAGCTAGTGGTGCATCTGCCCAGATGGAGTGACAAACTCTTCGTTTACCTCGTCAGTGTGAGTCACATACACTGTGGGACACCAGCCAGTATTTTGGTTGTTTTATAAATTGAAATTTTATTGAAACATTGGCAAGGTGTACAGTAGAGCTTGGAATTTAAAAAATGACTTTACATGATGTATATACAAAACTTGAACATGTCTTCAGGCTACGATATTGCACGTTTGTTGGCAAACACTTGGCTAGCACGATATCCACACTACCCGCCACAGAGGCTGGTGCTATATATACGAGCCAATCTTTAATGCTGACGCGCAGTGCGTGTCTTCGAGTGAATTTGACAAAAAGAGAGGTCCGCAAGAAAATCAAGTTTGACCGGTGATCTCCAACCAGATATCGTTACTTAAAACAGTACTGACAGCATGATGGATACTTTGATTCTCGGTCCGTGACTAAAAGCACCACATGTCTCTTTCCTACTCTTGCCTCTAATAGACAGAATATATGGAGAAGCTCCGAATATCTAACTAGTTCATTTATTTGCAACTTGGTTATAGCTGAGAGACCAAAGAAGAAACGTGAAAACTGTGCTCTTCTGTTTTAAAGCTGATGCAACACAATTCTTTTCATTCTTCGAATTAATAAAAACTATGTCCGCATTACCAGCATTTCTTTCTTTGACTACATTTTTATGACACGATTACATGGCTTCTCTAATTCGGCTGCTCTTAGGTTATGTTCTGGTTCGTTTTTGGACCTACTCAACGTCAACCCTGGGTCTCTATCCTGGCGTCTCTTTGCCTTTTGATTGTGTGTAGCTCTCTTTCTGACCTCTCTGATAAGCCAATACAATTCTTTCTGTAGTTTGATAGGTGAGAATCAATCTCAAGCTGAAAAAAAACATATTTTTAAAATGAGCAGTTAAGCATTGTGGTACTTCCGTGAAAGGCAGCGCTGCTGTGTTCATGTATTTTTCTCGAGATGTATTTGGTGACTCCACGCGCCTATTTTCTTTTTTTTTGCATTTTATACCATAGCCCTTATGTGAGATAAGGAAGGCTGTCCTGCTTACTAAGCTGCACCAGTTCCTTCTGAGGCGCTGCATCATGTCAAGCGTGTGCACCAAGCACAAACTCTGTAAGTACCTAATAACCGGCTATCTCAGAGCCCTACCTCTTGCACGGGGAAAAAGACATCGCTGGTTTTATAACTAGGTATGAACACAACAAATGCATCTTAATTTTTTATCAATCCATCCCAGGAGTACCCAAAAGGTTTGACTGTACGATCGCACGGTGGATGAGGCACCTGTCGTTCGTAAAGAAGGGGGTGAGGGATGGCAAAAACACAACGAGTGAGAAAAGCAGTCTACGAACGCAAGTATTAGGTTGAAAAAAAAAAAAAACCTTGTAGGAAGGTGTAGACGAAGTTCAGGAGTACTTGCGAGGAACGGGCCTCGAATGCTCGGCAACCAAGTCGGAACTTCTAATCTACAAACCTACAAGTAGAGGTCGCAAAACCCCGCGCGACGAAGAAAGGGAGTGCTACAAAATAAGCGTTCTATTGGCAGATGGCACTCCCATTCCACACGTAGACAAAATTAGAATTCTGGGGTTACACCTGCAGGCAAACGGCCATAATGGTGAGACGGGGAGAAGACTACGTCGTTCGGTAGACGACACGATCCGACTCCTACGTCGTATCACGAACAGACGTACTGGTATGCGCGAACACTGCGCGATCCGTCTAGTGCAGGCGTACGCAATAAGCCGTATAACATACGTTGCCCCCTACCTCAAATTGCTAGGCTCAGAAAAAAACAAGATCGAATGTATAATACGAAAGGCTTTCAAGAGAGCAATTGGAGTTCCACTGAATGCGAGCACTGAAAAGTTACTAGAACTTGGACTGCACAACTCACTCGACGAGTTAATTGAGGCCCATGTCGTTTCGCAAAACGAACGCTTGTCGGGGTCTAAGACGGGTCGACACATCCTCGAGTCACTTGGCATCCGGTACCACACTCAGCAGGGAGAAAAAGCGGATGTTCCTGCCTCGGTTCGCGACCGCCTAATTGTTCCGCCGCTTCCTAAGAATATGCACCCGACGCACCACGTCGGGCGCCGTAACCAGCGAGCTAGTGACCTTCAAAAGAAGTACGGCACTAGCGATGAAGTTGTGTACGTAGATGCCGCGAGATATGGGGACGGGAGACACGCACACGCCGCTGCGGTCGTTGACCGTGCGGGCAAATGCCTCGCGAGCGCCACGGTGACCACGGGACATACGGAGGCGGCCGAAGAAGCCGCGATAGCCCTAGCAATCGCCACGGTGCCGAACGCTACGATCGTAATCAGCGACTCGCAGGCAGCAATCCGCGGCTTCGCGCGCGGCCGCGTCTCGCGGGAAGCGGCCCGCATCCTTAAGATGTGCGGTGATGGTGACTCAGCGTCGCGATCGCCACAACAAAATTTAACAGTCTTCCTCCTTTGGACCCCGGCACACACCGATGTCCCGCTTCCGGGCAACGAGGCGGCCCACGCCGCGGCTCGAGGTCTCACTCGCCGAGCCGCGGCACATTCCATGGCCGCCGCCTCCGCTCCCGAGAACGGGGCTTCTGATCTGCCGGATCGAGACACTTTGACAGACACGCAGCGACAACACAGACCACAATGGTCGTGGGGTGATCGTCTCATCACGTTCCGAGATATTACGCAACACTACAGACTGGAAAGGCGAAAGTTCCCGCCACCGCATGACAAATTAAACAGACACGATGCCGTAAGCTATCGCTTACTACAAACCCACTCTTACCCCAGCCCGGTCGTCTTACGCCACTGCTACCCGCACTTACACATTACCGATCTATGTAAAGCATGCGGGCACAGAGCAACGCTGCGCCACATGCTCTGGGAATGCGCCGATAACAATGGTCGAGAAACGGCCGCCGTTCGCGATGCGCCTATGGCGGCTGCCAATACCAGGCAACAGGAAGCCTCGAGCTCACTCGTTCCCGCCGCCGTCCCGTCTGCGGGAGCCGCGGGGGACCTTCTCCGTCGGCGACGCCGCCGCTGGGAGGCGGCGCTCAGAAGCTCGGAGCTCAACGACCAGCTCTGGGCTGTCCGGCAGGCCGAAGATGCCGCCCGAGTTCAGGGACTCAGCGCCGCCATCTGAGGCCACCAAGACCAAGCTGCCGGCCAAGTTCTAATAAAGTTTCCTCTCTCTCTCTTGTAGGAAGGGCCACCTTGCAGATTTTCGCAAAATGTCAACTGAAGAAAACGAGGTACAACGACAAAATAGAGCTAAAATAAGACGACAATTCGACCTTCATGCGGAAGCTGAAGCGTGCTTTTCTTTTAAATTTTATTTGGTGGGAGTACTTCGTTTGCGTCATGTTTAATTCCCGACCAGATGGGTTTCCCGTGAACTCTCAGTTTCATATTCATGAAACTTAACGGCCGCAAGGACACGGAGACCTCGTCACGTAAATCATGCTTTATATGGCGTCCGTGTTACGATTTGCACGTTTGGACTTCTCAGATGCTTGTCATACATGCTATAAATAATACATAGTTTGGTATACACCAGGTTAATGAAATGAACGCAAGTGCGCCACACCGCAAGTAAGTCATGCCCTTTATGACTTGCATACCACGACTTTCATGTGTAACTCTGTATTTTTGTACGTGCCGAACACACACACCAAATTGGAGGTCCCTTCAGCTTCCTTTGAAAGTTGAACGTGATATCGACCGTCTTCTCCTAATACATACTTCAAACACTAATTGTATGAAATATTTTTTAACTTGGTATTCATCCACTACGTTACCTTATGCATGTAGTAGCGTGTGCGACATTTGTAGTTGGTGACTGGTTTCAAACTATAAATCCATGTTGATTCTATTTTCTAACGCCCAATGCCAATGTACGCTTGTCCCATGCATTATTACGCGTGTATTTCTGTTAAGCATGAAAGCTACTTTAACTGAATTTTCAAGCAGCGGAAGTTATTTTCACTACATTCATAGGCAGAGGCGTGGCTACGTGGTAGAACACCGACTTGCCACGCAAACTACACGGGTTCGATTCCCACTCAGATCAGGAATTTTATAATATTTGCTCAGTTCGCATCTTTCTCAACTTTTCAGTCACGCAAAGTTGGCCGATTGTCCGATCACGCCGAAAAGGTAATTTTTTTTGCTCACTACCTCCAACGCCGAAGCCGAAATGCATGAGAAACGAGCTATTCAACGCTATCAAGTTACAAATAAAACAAATAAACTCTGAGAGACAGAGATAAGGCACAAACAAAAACGCAACTCATGTTTGCTCTTCTTTCTGCTTTCTTTTGAAGCGCATTCCAAAATTACGGTATACTATTCCAACCAGCCTAAAAAAACAGCACTCCCATGTAGGCGTAGATTCCTTACTTAGGAGCATGCTCGCCCTGCCTTGCCTGTTTCCCTAGCAGGCGAGGTTCACCGCAGACGTTGCTGCTTCGATTGTAAAATCTCGGATGGCAGAAAAGCACGAGCGCATTGCAAATGAACTTCTGCGTAGCGAGGAAGAAGGTGGTAGGGCATCTGGGCATCTAGAAAACTTTAGGTGAAATCAATGAATCGCGAGACAGTAACGAGGGCAGCAGCAAGGAAAGAAATGTGAACCTATTTCCCGTAACGAGCCTACGTTGCTGCATGCGTCGAGTGAGAATCATTTGCTTAACAATGTCGCATCAACAAGCAGGTTGGGAAAGACAGCGTTTAGCCACGAACAAATGGTCACGGTATGTTCTCGTAACGAAAATAAAATCCATGCTCGTCGTTCTCGCTGTGGTGAATATTTCGGGAACAATTTTCGCTACTGCATTAACCCAAGAAACAAGCACTGGTTTCAGCCGGCTCACATCGGTAATTTTTATGTACAATTTCACAAAGTTTACTTATTTGAAAATCTGCCACTAGGTGTGTCAGGCTCCGATTTGAGTGACTGAGAATGAAATCAAAACGTGGAAAGCAATAACCTTACCAGAAAGCGGACAACTTGCCCATCATTCTTCAGATAATTTTGAGAATGGAAACTATGCATTTAGAGCGCGTACTTTTGTTTTAATACATGCTTCTTTCTTTGATTACCCCGGTATTCCAGTAGGACATGAGCTAGACATGAAAATCACTCAGCTTGGTGTTGTACAAATGTGGCTGTGTCAAAGTGAAAATCTTGACCGAGATTTAAGTGTGTGCCCTATAGGCCCACCCACAGTGTTAAATAATAATGAAAGCAACACCACCTCTAGAATCAAACGAGAAGTATAAAGACACTCGTTTAACGACAGAACTTTCGCATGTCAGACACAATGGGTAATGCAACAAGGGTTTATGGTTTTAAAGAGGAAATACGTGCTCCATCTTTTTGTGTACTCAAACAAAAACTGCCCACAAGACGTATTTGTTCCCCCTCCTTGAAACCATTTATTGTCAAAGGCACAAATCTTACTGTTCATGCTTTCATTCACAAAAGCCGCCAATACATTATAGTACCATTCGTTTACCCGCACTGGGAAGCTAGAAAAAGAAAGATATGATAAAGAAATGTTACAGCAATGTTGAACCACTGAAACGCATTTTGTGTGCTACCACAGCGACATATATTCCAATAAATTTCGAAAAAGAAAACGAATGAACGTTCCAAGATGTATCCATTCTTTCAGGAGTCATTTTTCACCGGAGCCCCACCATTACTAGAATAGTTCGGCAAAACTAATCAAGTGCACCGAGATACATTGTTTGCCTATTTTTCTGAGACGACCAAATCTGATGGAGTACATGATCTTTCATGTATTTTCAGTTTGAAATGTTTCAGCATTGCGTGTGTGGGTCGGAGCTTATGTTCGTTTCCAGCTTGCTTTCTGTAAGGAAAAAAAGCATGAACACACACACACACGCACACACACACACACACACACACACACACACACACACACACACACACACACACACACACACACACACACACACACAAGCGTGCTATATTAGCTGCAGGTAGGCGAGGACACAACGCTACAAAAAAATTAGGGGACCCTTAAGCTTCACTTGAAAGACTTCAACGTGATCGCGATATTATGTTCCACTTCAAACACTTGGTACATGAAACCTTTCGAACTAGCTATGCACCAATGACGTGGCGTTGAGGGAACAGGTGCAGCGGCTTGCGTGCCTTCTGTAGTGGTTTACTGGCTTAAACCACCAAGCCATTGTGCTAATCACATGTTCTGATGCCCGTTGGGCAAAGGGGGCTTGTACTACGTATTATTACTGCAATATTTCATGTTGTATTGTGAAGCATGTATACAAAACGCGTGTGTTTCTAAAGCATGCGTTACTTTACCTGTATTTGCAAGCAGAGGAAGATATTTTCACTGTATTCGCAAGCAGAGCGTAGCAGTGTGGTAGAACATCCGCTTGCCACGCAAATTAACCGAATGGTGTCACAGAGCTTGACCAAGAGAACTCGCAATAAAGCCACAGTCGTTCTTTTAAAGCATACGAGAACAAAACGTGCACGCTTAAAAGAACAGCGCCATTTCATATGAGAGGTTGGGGGAGGGGGGTCACTGCCACAGCGCACCTAACTTATCGACTTAATCTAGATACCATAATGCACATAATGCATTTACACCCAGAGACAAATTTAAATACGAAGCACGTGCAGCAAATCCTGTGAGCAATTAGTAGAGGAAAGCTAAAAAGCCCAGGCATAGTGCGTTTCTTTAATACAAACCCCGTTTGCTAATTCTGAAGGGAGTGGCAGTGAACATGAGAGAAAACGCAATCTACAATCAAACCGAAGAAAAAAAAGCAAAGAAAAAACAGGGAAGTTAACCAGGTTAACAGGAGGTGGCTGCAAATTTTATTGCACAGATTCAGGCACACTTTTTGTGCAGACTTTATGCACATGTTTTCAAGCAGTCGCTAAGGGATGGGGTGGGCAATGGTACATACAAATATACACTTAAGTGGTAAAATCTCAACCGCTCTCCTCTGAATGTTGATCACTTTGTTGTAATATTATTTTTTACGAATTTATTTGTCGCTGCTTTAATGTGATCTTGCGTTTAGATAAGACAGATTTTAAGGGATTGGTTTAGCCACTTTTTCAGGGTAATGGAAGTTCTTTTACACCTATGAACCATTGTTCGTTCAGTTTCGGACACACAAAGAATTTGTCTGTGCGACGCTTTACGAGTGCAGTGGAACGAGTAATTCTCATGTCACGTAGAGGTGTGGCTGCCTGCACGCCATTGATTTCCCTTGAGATTCTTGCGCTTTTCGAGAATGTACTGCAGCTCTCTCTGCTAGCATGGGTGCATATGGGAATATGACCCAAAACAATCGAGCTCCATTTTATGCCAGGTAACAAATAGGAAGAAAAAATAGCAGCTTGTAAAGCGTGATGGCTGGATTTCACTGTTGAAGATTGTGTCGTTTCTGCATTTTCTCGAGCATAACTTGGTAATGCGACACTTCTCCACTTCTTTTTTTTTGTGGAGCGCAGTTCACGAATGCATAAATGAATTGGAGCTCATAAATGCACCTATTGGTTGAGCGTGTATGCTCTAATACGTTTGAATCTCACCGTCAAAAGCGTGCTGTGACGGTTCAAGGAAAACTGCTTTAAAAACTTATCACAAACAAGAGAAAATTGTTTCGGAAGTATAATCAGCGTTGTCTCGAATAAATGAAAGGGGAAGAAAAATATAATACCTAGGTCAAGTTGCCCGTAATAACTTAGCCCCACCAAAGGCTTCCACGAAACAATGCGCTTTTTTTTCGAATATAAAGATAAAAAATTTCGCGTTGAGATAAGCTATGTCATGGATTTCAGCGGGACTACACTAGCGGTGCAAGTGGCTTGACACAAAAGTGGCCGCGTTATATTGCGCAAGGACTTTTCATCGAAAAGGTGAAGCCTGCCTTTCCGACAGGACCTGTATTGCGAATTGCCATACTGTATAGGAAGTACAGAGATACCGTCTCTGGTCTGATTATGTACAATTTGAACCAGACTTACTTCCGTCAGTTAGTGTGCGTCAACATGTTCCAAGTCATCAGCATTTGTGAACCAAACGCATGTGCGAGCTCTCCTCTCTCTGCCTTTTCCATCTTTCAAACTCCCTCATTCCTATCCTCAGTGTAGGGTAGCATACCAGTCGTTCCTGACTAATTAACATCCCTGCCTTTCCTTCCTCTCTGGTTCTTCTTTGAACCAGACTTGTCTAATGCGTTCAGTTCACTGAGCCAGCCACGGTATCTTTCAAGCGTTATTCAAGTGATGCCGTAGTAATACAGAAAAAAGTTATGCAACCTGCAGGGCTCTTTTGGTATAATTTGAGCATCAACAAAAACTCGTAGCTAACGTGAGGTAACTGGTCAGGACGACACCGATCAATTCAGTGCATTCATGTCTGATTTTTTTAATGTATGTAACATATACGTACATCTTACCTGAATTAAGATGAAACAATCATACCTCTTTCACCTCCGTGAATTTTTGATCGGTTTATGCTGAACTGTGACTATGGGGCTTTTGAGTATGATCAGCATCTAAATTCTTGAGGCTCTTGAAGCTCGAGGCAAAACGCCAAGTGTCCGTAAGGAACCCTTCGCGGCATTGCTAATCAATAACTAAGCTACAGACACGCGCCACCTCGGTTGAAATTTGCCTAGCCGACGACCAATAGTTCCAAGCCACGCCCGAAGACAGAGACAGTTCGCGCAGCCGCTGCGCCGAGCTTGCACGATGTTGTGAAAACCGAGTACGAGCAAGGAAAAGTCTGTGCTCCTACGGGGAGGGAGGCAGGCAGTCGTGTTTCCATGTACGTTTTTTTCTGACAATGAAGCTTGGAGATTTTTGTATAATCTGTGCCAGGCTGCGATTCGACTCTACTGTTTCTACTGCAGGAAAACATCAGCCAGGATGGTCTCCGTTAAGCCCCTGAGGTCGACCAGCTTCGACGTTTCTTAAGTTTTAGCCGGCTGGTGTAAACGTCCTTTTTTTTCTTTTTCATCCCGAGTTTTAAGTAAAGGGCAAATTTTACATGCTGGCTACGTTTCGGATATGACAACACTTCTGCACTTGATCACTTTTGATATCATTTTTCTTCACTTGCTATTACACCCGCAGACACCACAATGTTCCTGATCGAAACCACTGCACTGTACTCCTTTTTCATCCACGCAGCTACTGAAAAGAAATAACGGCATCTGATTTTCTCTTTTCCCTACAGGCGCTTATGTTTCGCCGATACAAACAGAAAATCACATGCTGGAAAACCGGGGAAGAATAGTGCGGGCGTGAAGAAAGGCGTACCAAACGCGGAATCTGACTTCAGAATGGTTTCCGGATGGTAATGCGAACTTTTCTTTCTGAAAACCTCGTGCAGCCACACGTCATCAATTGAGGCCATGCTTTGGGAAATAAAGAAGCCGAGAATTACAAATAATATATTGCCTATCTCAAAATAGGGCAGCGCGATGAAGAACGCCCATGGAAGCGCGGCGTCTTATAGGTTTTCGGCAATGTGGTGAGAAATAGGTTCTGAAGCGGCCGCATACAAAAGAGATCAGAACGAAAGGGCGCATCGCTTGAGATATGTTCGCGCACACAAGATGTGAGCACGTATTCTAATGTCGGGAAACGATTCAACTTTCTTTTTACTTTGTCCGCTTTGCAAAGTGTGACCCTAACAGAGGACTGTGAAAGAACGAGAGAAAGATTGCGTGATAAAAATAAATAAAGCTGGCTTTCGTATCGCGCAAAAGAAAATGCAGTATGGCCAACACAAATACTTACTTGTTGTAATTATGTAAAGAAAGTGAAAATACTCAATCTTGTCGACCAAAAGCAACAGTGTACATGACGGGAGTACTCCAACACGCCTATTGCTTTGAATAATAAATTTGTTTTAAGAAAAACAGGGCCAATATTTGAGTTTCGAATAACCACTGAAGCTTAGTGAAGCTGATCACCTGGTTCGCAGTGCTGAGAAGGAGTTCCAGTTTGTCATATCAAAGAATGCAGCGGCTTGTTTCTGCATCATTTGGTTGTTTTCTTCCTCAACCTACCTTTCGCCACCTTTAATAATACTAATTATGGAATCACACACGTACTAACAAAAATAAATTTTGCAACAGTTTTTCTATTTAGTAGATCTAGCCTAGAAAAGTTGTATTTATAATGGTTTCGACACGTGCCTTCTAGAACTCACTCCTGCTTTTGATAAAATGCTCGGAAAAAGTTAACGAATATTATTCGGAAAAACGGCTCAATGTTAACCAAACTCAAACGCCCTCTCAAAAAGTTATAAAACCAAACGAGGGCAGGATATCAGCTTATGCTTTATATGAGAGAAAGGTTCTCCATCTTTTGTTGTGTTAGTAGAAATATATATGCTGGGATAGCTCTTGGGTGCTTTGGGATAGTGGTTTATGCGGTCTCTTTGACGCGCGAATAATTAAGACTGCTGTACATCTTGGTTCAACTGTATGAGAACGCGCGCTCTAATAACGTGTCTGATTCTTAAATAGGCTAGATACACGTTTTGGAGGTGGACTTGAAAAAATAAAGCACTGTGTGTGCAATGTTTTTCTTTTTAAAGTCCATAAACAATCTTCATTTTGTGGCTGATATCTATAATTACGGATAAATAAAACATAAATCATACATATTTTCTTATTAGGGTTTACAAAGCAATAATCAGCTGCCCGCATGACACACGGAAATTTTAAATAAATCAACGCAAAAACAAGACGTCCTGACATTTAAACATGAATAAAGGCAACAACTAAATCATTCCTTTCTATCTTGCAATATTTTTTTGTGCACTTCAGCTCTTCGATTAAAAGAACCAAATCGTTGCGCTTAATAAGATTACATGCTACCCATTCTCACAGTTTCACTGAAAACCTATCCCGTCACTGGCATGACCGGCAAATGAGTTCACTCTACCTCTCCTGACATGGGCATTTTGCAACCGGCAGCCTATGCTGGGTGCCCTGGCTCCGAAATTGAGACGTTAGGGACCTGGTGAAACTCATTTCTCCCGACAGGAACATCCTCAGCAGAGTTTGTCTTCCATGCACTCTATATTCAACTTCTCTTTCACTGGACTTACTCGCTACTTCAAAAGAAAGAAGATACATTAACAGTAGCAGTGATCAGCAAGCGAACAAGTGATAGACCCAAGTGTGTGTTTTGCTGAGCTATTCTTACGCCATTCTTTACACCAACTCATTGGTCAGCGTTCCCTATCCAAGGGAGACTGTAGGGAGCAATACAGTTCTGCGCTGAGTCGACATGATGTTTTCCGATGTCTTCCATGCACTCTATAGTCAACTTCTCTTTCACTGGACTTACTCGCTACTTCAAAAGAAAGAAGATACATTAACAGTAGCAGTGATCAGCAAGCGAACAAGTGATAGACCCAAGTGTGTGTTTTGCTGAGCTATTCTTACGCCATTCTTTACACCAACTCATTGGTCAGCGTTCCCTATCCAAGGGAGACTGTAGGGAGCAATACAGTTCTGCGCTGAGTCGACATGATGTTTTCCGATGTCACAGAATGAATTTATCGATAGCTGCTGTACATATACGCCTAATTGCCTCATGCCACTCGAATAAGCTTCCCTATTTTTACGTATGTAACTCTGATCTGCTGGCAATATATGTATTGCGCTGCTTCATATCAGGATTTAATATCTCCATGCCAGAGAGAACATCGTGGGGATTCATTTCATGAGGCCTATATTGTAGCGTTAGAGAAAATAGGTGGACGCATTACGAGAGAAGAAGAATTCCACACGAATTTTTATCACAGAACAATAAAAGCAAGATCAATATAATAATTTCTTTCGTAGCAAAATTTAGCTTGTTGTTGCTAAGATTAGTGTTTTGATGGTTAAATATATTTCATATCAATGAATACGTTTTCATTCACTATCCTGGATTGGTAACCCCGTCGAAAGGATTTAACGGGGAGACACATGTAATCAGTGAAAATTCTGCCCCTACCAGATTTAATTGCGCATACAACCCTCAAGGCCATTTAGAACTTAGTAAAGTTCTTTGTTTATTTATATTTATTTACTTTCTGCTACGACACTGCGTTGTGTCTTGTTTACTCATAAACGACCGGCTTTCTCAGTGCCTTTGCAGGTTAACTGTGTCAAGGCCAATCACGTTACAGCTGCTCTCAGCTACATGAGATTCACGTAATTTCCAGCCGCTTTTGAATTATTCGACAGAACTTCTACTGAAATCTTCCTTGATTGAATATAGGCAGTATGAAAGTAGCGACACAAGCTTTCAACATGTTATAGCACGAGAAAAACGAGCGTAACACTGCGGCAACAGGTTGTGCGTGAATAGCGTATTGTTAGATACAGGTGCATTGCATAAGCAATTTTCTCTTATTGACTCGAGTTTTCTAACCTCGCTTTCGACATGAATGCTACAACATAAGCGCCCATATTGCAACCTTTACACCCATATCCAAAGGCTGGCATAAGTTTTCTGATAAGAGTGATCAATGACACGCGCCCTGGCGTAGACTGAGCTTAGCAAAACTTGAGATCCTGAAGATTTCGACGTATGGAACACACAAGCTAAACTTGTTGTCTAAAACATTAGGTGGCGCACAACATGTGTGGCACGTGTAGTCTGTACGTCCCCTTGTGGCACACGGCTGCATTAACGCAGCGTTTCGTGCATCACAAAATTACAAGCCCGAAAGCTTACAAGTAAAAATGAGCCTGAAAATCATATGCGCTGTATGTAAAAACAAAACACGTGCAACGCAAGGCGCGTTTAGATCTCATTGAAGCCCAAAAAAGACTTCACGCTTGACACTTAAAATGATGTTACTGCCCAGCCATGGTGGTCTAGTTGTTAAGTACCCGGCTGCTGAACCACAGCTCGCGGGATCAAATCCCGGATGCGGCGTCTGCATTTCCGATGAAGGCGACATTTCCGGAGTCCTCCACTACGGTGTATGTCATGACCATATGGCGGTTTTGTGGCGTTAAAACGAAGATACTATTTTTAAGTTGTGTTTAACGTGTGTCTAGCCTGTTTACATGCCGCTTTTATTATTTTTAAAGGTTTTACGAAACCAGATGGTTTGTTTACTCTAATTTACACCTGACACGCTGATGTGGTGCGTTGTGATATTCTGTGCATACAGTTATAGAGAGGAAAAGAGAGACATATTAGGTCGCTTTGTATCAAGAAATAACATATCAAAGTTTTAGCAATAAAGTGTAAGCAGGAGTACTGAAGAATCAGGCTGAAAATCTCGCTCGTTCTCTTTTGTCAAATCTCCCCAAACCATAGACACGTCTTCAGCAGAAACGCTAATAAAAACGGAAAAAAGCAATATTTCCACCGGTTCCTTTTGCTGTCAGCACAGAAGTTCCTTTTTTTTTCGCGACTGTCTGCCCTCACTTGAAGCACACGGAACACTTTTGAACACTGCCCCAGGGAAGAGGAGAGCCTGCTGCTGACATGGCACGTCAGTCATTGGCTGTCCGCAAGGACCATTCATTGATGATATCAAAAGCAACCACTCCGCTCAAGTTGAAACCGAAGTACGCTTAAACAGCAGCTCCGTTCACCATAGTTGGAGGCCAGTGTTGCGAGCAATCCCAAGGTTTTCGTTTTTCACGCTTCAATGAGTCGATCATTTTTGTTTCACTCATTTTCTGTCTCTGGGCTTCAAAGAACTTTCAGCGCTCATTCAGGCTTCACGCTTGTTCTCTTGGATGTCATGCTATTGTTCTGAAATTATCCTTCAATACCCATACCTATCTGGTTTGGGTGGTGATTTAGTTTCAATTTCATAATCTACGTACGAATAGCAAAGACTTGTCGGACCTGTATCCAAAGGCTAGCTTAAGGTACCAAAAAAAATACCTATACCTAAAATACCTAAAAGAATACCTGACTTGCCGTTGTCTTGTTTATTACTTCAAAAATTTCTCGCTTATAACGAAATCCAGTGACAAACAGCCAAAATGCGAAAAATGGTGACACACAGTAGTAGTAGCAACCTGCATTTGCTCAAGAGTTAGAGAGAAGCTTTTACTCGCTGCACCCCGTTTATCATAACGCTATCGCCAAGAGCCCTCGCTGGAAGTCCAAGAAATCGAAAAACAAAGAAAATAAAAAAAGTAACTTGGAAGATTGAGAACTTCCATTTTACAAAGTGTGCGGTCACAGTACGCTTGCCGCCTCATAGACACAATTCACTCAGTCACGCCTTTTAAACCCAGCCGACCGCATGCCAGTATGATGCACTTGCTGTTTTCTTTTTTTATCTTTCCCTGAGCAGCCTGTATTTGTGAACGTGGTTTTCGCAGTGAAGCTAAGGGGACAGTGTGGGCATCGTGGACATTTCATCTTTGAAGATGCTATTTCTTCCTCGCGTCAGCAGTCGGCAGGTGCAAAAAGAAAATGAAATTTCGTTTTGAGTAGTGCTTACAGATATCCAAACGGAGCTCAGAACATCGCGTCCAGTAACTACGCTTCGTATGTCGCTGAAAAAAAATAACACGTGCGGTAATTTGAATTCAACACTTCTCACGTCTTCCTGCGCAAAATGTTCGTAGATTTGCCGAAGCGTGTTCTATCGGCGCGTTCGTTCTGCGAGTACTTTTTAGGGTATTTGGTAACTGTGGACAAATTTAATGCTTTCATTTATCAGAAGTATCTTGTATCTTAACAAAGCTATATCGATTGATATGTAGGTTTAACGTCCCAAAACCGCCATATGATTACGATAGAGGTCTCCGGAAATTTCGACCACCTGGGGTTCTTTAACGTTCACTCAAATGTGAGCACACGGGCCTACAACATTTCCGCCTCCATCGGAAATGCAGCCGCCGCAGCCAGGATTCGATCCCGCGACCTGCGGGTCAGCAGCCGAGTACCTTAGCCACTAGACCACCGCGGCGGAGCAGTACTATCATGAGCAGTATCAGTGGAAACACACGGCACCTCGGGGTTTATAGTTTTGCTAACTACTGGCACTTCCACCTGTCTAGTGTTCTTAAGAAAAGACCACTTCAATTGTCAGCAGTGGCTCACGGTTACGAATTCGTATCGCAATATCTAAACATAGTGCTTTCGATAGTTTTGCGCGAAGTAACTAGTGCTAGTTTGTTTCTTCGTTTGTTTCTGTTGAATGTGTGCGCTGACTTCTCAAACAGTGATGATATACCAGTATGTAACTGCGTCAGATATTTTCTTGTTAATTTATGAAGGTGGGCTGCTTAAGCCACTACAGTACCAAATATTTATTTTTGTCAGATGTTTCACATGTCATAAAATATGTGCGTGGACGAAGTCTCACATGTTCGTGAAGAAGAGACACTCTTTTCCCTATATTTTTGACAGCAGCATCCCTGTATCACTGGTTTTGGTTTTATCTTCCCCACTCGTCGGGTTTCGCATAAAGTTATCAGGATAAAACGCAGTCGACACTAGTCCCAGTAGTTTTCCAAGCAGTTTTCCTTACTTTTAGTTCTACGACTAGCTCGGTCTTGTGTTTGCTTGGATCCAAAAAAAGGGCATGGACATGCTTGTTCAAATTGAACACAGTGAACATTCGCTATGCCAGCTTTTAAGGCAAATGTTGCAATTCGGGAGGAAAAATGAAAGACAAGGATTTCACTTTTGCGCAAAGTTGGGCTTTAATGGACCAGCTTGTAAAATTGGGAAAAGTGCCACTAAAGAACAGTGCCAGATAACTTCAGGGAGATCTTGAGGGTCGAAAAATTGTAACGGCAAATTGTGCAGTACTCGCAAGAAACACTGGCCGTCATCTTTCCTTGTCTAAAAAAGAGGAATGTTTACACACCTGCAAAAACCGGGAAAGGCGATCCACGATGCCTGTTCTAGATGAAACACCAGTACCCAACTGTTTAGTTTGGCCATGTATAATGGTGTTGCTGGCAATGTAGCCAGTTTCACAAGTGAGTGTAGCACTTGTAGCATCAGCACAACCAGACCCAGGCAGCACCTTTCGTCGAATGGAAGCTAGAAGCATGGTCGATGCAGCCGCCTTCATGTATATATGTTGCTAGTGGTTAGGTACCTACGATGAAGACAGTACAGAAGAAGGATGGACGGAAAGGACACATTAGAAGTGTAAAACGGTAGTACACTTGTACCGGGCGCAGTGACAGTGGGAAAGTGGTAGCAGGTATGTACGGCACGGTCCACCGTTAAACCAAATGTGTGATATCATCGCCAGTGGGCCACGTGACGTTAAGTGGCAGTGATATTTGTAAATTCGGTTCATCCGCATAGAATCATTCAGGCCGTGAGAGCCCCCAGTTTTGTCTGCTATATCTGCGTGTGTGAGCATGAGAGCGTTACAGAGCGCTTCCGTATTTTCGGGGTACAATTTATCTCGCTGTCAATCTGCCTGCAGCTTCTTGGTTTTCTAGCAAGAAAATGTGTAGTTTTACTTATTGCTGCAGTTATCGCAAGCTTGCACTGTTAAGCCACTCATGTTTCTCACATACTGCTCACAGCCACTGGCCACATTTGATAACAGATAAGGCTATTAATCTCTGGTGCTACGAACATTCAAGCTTGACCTTGCGACCGTGAAATATCGGCTTAATAAAGAAGCGGAAGGGCGAGTTGCTATCAGTTGGTTTACAGCGCGAACACAAAAAGCAAGGGTCGTGGCTCGCCAGCGTATGCCGAGCATATGGGCAGAGAAGTAGCAGAAGAGGCAGGGCAGCACTGTAATGGTGAACCACTACGCATGCACCGCATTTCCGAATCTCGTCAAAAGTTCGCACTCCGCGGACCGCCAGCCACGTTGTCATGTGCTCCCTCTAATAGTGGGCCGTGCTGTATGTACCTAAATGGGCGTCATTCGAAACAAGCTGTTGATTTGATTTGTGGGGTTTAACGTCCCAAAACCACCATATGATTATGAGAGACGCCGTAGTGGAGGGCTCCGGAAATTTCGACCACCTGGGGTTCTTTAACGTGCACCCAAATCTGAGCACACGGGCCTACAACATTTCCGCCTCCATCGGAAATGCAGCCGCCGCAGCCGGGATTTGAACCCGCGACCTGCGGGTCAGCAGCCGAGCACCTTAGCCACTAGACCACCGCGGCGGGGCTCGAAACAAGCTGTTGAAATGCATCCCAACTCAAAGGAGATGGTGTTCTTCGTACATGATGACTGAGCCTAATCGCCAAGGAGCTCTTCTGTAATTCGACCTAGACCCATCAGTGCGCTGTGAAGGTCTTATCGTAAAGAAACTCGTACAGTAGGGTGACATTTGAGAGAAAAATTGTTTAATCCTACCATGCCTGTAATTGTGACACGAATATGAGGGACAAAACTATATTGGCAAAGATCAAGGGAAGGCCCGTTGTGGTGGTTTAGTGGCTAAGGTACTCGGCTGCTGACCCGCAGGTCGCGGGATCGAATCTCGGTTGTGGCGGCTGTATTTCCGATGGAGGCGGAAATGTTGTAGACCCATGTGCTCAGATTTGGGTGCGCGTTAAAAAACCCCTGGTGGTCGAAAGTTCCGGAGCCCTTCACTACGGCCTCTCTCATAATCATATGGTAATTTTGAGACGTTAAACCCTACATATCAATCAATTAGATCAAGGGCAAAAATGAAAAAAAACACTTGTTGAAGCATGCTTTTGTGCTGTCGGAAAGCTTGGGGCATGCCCCATCTCTCCGTCTATAGCAGTTACAAAGAGGCAGTCGACATTTATAGCAAAACACACAGAACTCAAATCACCACGCATGTTTGTTCTTGGACACTGATATGACACAGAGTAAATGTAAGTTTCCATAAAATAATGTGTTACCATTCTTGCTGGCTCATGCGTGGTTTGTCCACAGTGCACTCTCCTTTGTATTCCCTCCCCCCTTTTTTAGACTTTTTGTGAAATTATTAGATTAGTATCACTTCACGGTGTGTTTACTCTATCTTCTGTATTTTCAACTTAACAGCGCTACTTTTATACTCCTGCTGAGTCGCTTCCATCAGTAAATAAAAGCATGCCAAGATTTAAGCGTATTGCTTGTGCTATAGTGAACAATAGACCATCCCACTGGCGGCTAGTAGAAGTAATGATGTGTGAAGAATGTTCTCACCCTAACACCGTACAACAGCTTTAAAACGATACAACAGCTTCACTCTACCGGCATGCATGGGGAGGGGGTGTTCTTTGTAGCAATGGCCATGCGCTCCCACTGTAGCATTGCAATATGTGAGCATTGTACATGAGCTGTTTGCACATCGTTGATCAAGTCCTAACATGCACGTCTTTTTTGTTTGAACGGCTAAGTGTTTTTTTCACACTCCTGCACTCTATATATTATATACTTAGTGTCACAAAGCACTCACTTCAAGCAGCTGTTCATCTATCTAAAACATCAATTCCAAAATTGTACGTTTAGATGCATCGGGCGAGTTGTTGATATTACAACGGATGTTTTATTTTGGTGCATTCGAGTTTTCAGTATAGATGCAGTCCATTTGTTGCAGACCACGCTGTTGAATGTGCTTCGGAAAGTCGTCCGAAAAAATTCCAGGTTTGTTAGGAGGATTCTTGTTCTCGAAACATGTCCTCGTGGCGTCTTCTAGATATAAGTAGGCGTGTAGCAGCTTTTTCTTCAGAGTCTCAGTTGTTGAAAGTACTGACTTGGTCATGTATACGTCGATGATTCACAGAAAATGAGTGGCTCCCTGTGTTGCAGCATCACGACTGTCGCGGGTGGGTGACACAGCCGCGGTGATTGACGCTGTTGTCAACGTGGTCATGGTTTTTGACTTCCATAGGTAGAATGACGTATGCTGGTTGCATGTCTTGCGGCTTGTTGACTCGCCGCGGTGGTCTAGTGGCTAAGGTATTCGGCTGCTGACCCGCAGGTCGCGGGTTTGAATCCCGGCTGTGGCGGCTGCATTTCCGATGGAGGCGGAAATGTTGTAGGCCCGTGTACTCAGACTTGGGTGCACGTTAAGGAACCCCAGGTGGTCGAAATTTCCGGAGACCTCTATCGTAATCATATCGCGGTTTTGGGACTTTAAACCTACATATCAATCGATATAGCTTCGTTAAGATACAAGATACTTCTGATAAACGAAAGCATTAAATTTGTCCACAGTTACCAAATACCCTAAAAAGTACTCACAGTACAAACGCGCCGATAGAACCCGCTTCGGCAAATCTACGAACATTTTGCGCGGGAAGACGTGAGAGGTGTTGAATTCAAATTCATAATCATATAGTGGTTTTGAGACGTTAAACCCCACATATCAATCAATCATTTCTTGTGGCTTCCGGCAGCTCGCTGTTGCACGAGTGCCTATGTGTTTTTTTCACTCAGTGGGCACGTTCCTACTTTTCTTCTGGGTCCGGAACGTCAATTACAGAGCATTTTTGGAAATTTCATGGGGTCGTGACGTTGACGAAGGAAGGAGTCAGCGTTTTCAAGGCTGAACTTTTTACCTGAGCAAGCCTGTGCCCGGAAAAGTGAACGTCACCCTTCAAGAAATACACGCAGTCTACTGATATTGGCAAACAGAACGTCGCACGTCGATAATCTGCCGAGTGAAAAACACCTTTGCTCTTATATATGTACCATCAGATATTTGAGCGTTATAGCTGGTGGCTTCTTAAGCTCTAGAAAATTGCGTCCTATGCACAATCTTGACAGAATGATCTCGAGTTATTGCGAAACTGCTGCGTGTCTGCGCCAAGTATTTCTTACGGTTTAGCTGCTGAAACACAAGCGCATGAAACTAAAACACACGTGGCAATATTTTTTAAAGATATTGTGGTGGTGGAAAATTACATTCGGTCTATCTATGACAGACCCAAAGAACAATGCTGCCAAAGCGCATGTACTAAGAAAATGGTGAAAAGAAAGTGAGGAAACCTGATAAACCGGCATCACACCACACGTCTTTTACAGGTAACCCATGGAAACGAAATGTTTCTGTCTTCTGTTTTTTTATCTTAATGGCATGTCTCGAACGCATTTACTAGAATCTTTTTTTTTCATTATAATTTTGTGGCTGTGGTAACCACATCGTTAAGGGATATAACGTTTATTTGTAGAGAGATTTTCTATTTTATAAACAATTGATTTGCTGTTAAATATTACTGTAGAGGCGTTCCTAGACTGCGTCTTTGCCAGCAGGAACTGTCGTTGCCACGCCGCAGATACAAAAAAAAAAAACAGCTGTTAAGGAAAACCACTGCCATTCTCGGGGTTCGCACCGAGAGTGGCAGTGCAGAATATTATGCAATAAATTGAGGTTTTCCAGCTTGTTGGTATGATGTTTATTCAAGTCCGTAGTTAAGAGTTTACGTTAGTATGAAGGGCTGTACCTATTGCAGCCATCTAAATGTCTGCAGATACTGTGCCCAACTCCTGTCAATTTCAAACGAAATTACAAGAAAAACAAGCTGGACAAAAGCAGGGCTCACATGCACGCACAGACATGCATGTACACAAAGTTTAATTTGTTATAAGGCATGCAGAAAGAATAGCTGCGGAAGAATCGAGTTCTGAGGCAGCAGCATGACTACGCAAAAGCGTAAGACAAGCAGCCAAGTTGCATTTCTGGTCGTGTTAGTAGCGTTAATTACAAACTTAACCGAATAAGGAAGAAGTTAGTGTGTTTAGAAGTAAGGAAGTTGTAACAGGTGTTGCTAAGATAGGAAGAAATATTCATAAGGAAAAAACTATTGATATAAATACGAACAAAGGAGGCCGTGAAACAAGATTGCCTCGAATCACATAGAGATAATGTCAACGGCAACGCTCATCAATATACTGGCACCTAAAGCTCCTGAAGCTGGTCTCTTGCCCTGGTTCATGATAAGCGTAGGCATTAAATGAAAATAAAATGAAACAAAACATGTTTCATAGTTTGCGCAAGCACATCGGGACACCAGACGACTAACTGAACAATACTTGGGAACAAAGAAGATGTCGAAACAGTGGCGTCTCAGCGATAACGTAATCGATAGGGTTAGCACAAAGTTAAAGTGTACAATAGCACCAATTGAGTGTGATGGCCTAATTGATTATTGTACCGATTCGTTTCATTTTTACAGCGATAGCTGTCGTGAGATCCCATAAAGGGTCACGTGCATCATAGTTGTCCACCACCGCTGGTGTCTCTAACCACTATCACGTGAAATACAAAAAAAAAGAACTCGGTAAAAAAAACTGCCAGGCCCAAGCGAAACATGGAGCACAGTCACAGCGAAAGCTAAAAGAGTGGCCTTGCAGAGCATTTTCTAAACACTCTTTCGATAACTACAACAACCAAACTTGCAGGGTGCCCATTACTTCATAAATAATAATAATTTTTATTTAGTAGGCCAGCATTCGTTTATTTGTTTATTTATTTGTTTTTCTTTTAAAAATGTTCACACGTGCCCATTCTGGCAGATTGGTTAAGAATGAGTAGTAGAAAATTTAGAAGGTCATTCGGAAACAATCGGAGATTCAAAAATACAAATATATAGTAATGGTACATGTTACAATCAACTAGGACTACAAGTAATATGCTTTTGAGCTCGTATATCAGACTGCCAGCATTCACTATGCTATCATTTGCCATTTTTCGGAGAAACGTGGTATCCGATACACACTTGCAAGAAATTTCGGGCAATTTTTTTTATGCAGTGGCTGACGATGATGAAAATATATGCCTGAAGTGGGTATGCGCCACCGTTAATAGGTGAAGAACGAGCTTTTGTAATGTGTTGGAACATTGGACGACCCACTCGTTACTCAATTCACATTGTTCGACGCCTGGTTCTTCTTGTGCTGTTTTAAAATAATTTGTTACTCATACTAACGCGATGCCTTACCTGATAGCAAGCCTGCCTAAGCCGAGCTTGCAACAGAGTTTCAAGCACAGGCCTGGCTTTGCGGAAAACACCGGGCTTGCCCGCAGAGGACCTGCGTTCGAATTGCATTTTGTCGTTGTTTTTGTTTACAAAGTTTTTTTTTTCGTGGAGAGTGGTTACGGACACCGCCAGCGGTGGCGGTGGCAGCGGCTGCAGAAAAATAAGGTGCACACGACTCTTGTTGAAAATCCGTTGCAAAATGACCCCATGGGCAGGCTTGATGTCGGGAAAGGCATCGCGGTAATATGAGCAACAAAGATTTTTGTTTTACAACAGCCAAGGTACAACCAGGGGTTACGCCATGCGAATGCTTTAGCGAGTGGGTCGTCGAAATCTTCTTGTTCTTCCCCTTCTCTTGTGGTTCATACTCACTGCGGTGATTGGTCAAAACTTGAGTGGTTCTATAAAATCTTATGAAAATTTGGAGTGATGTACTTAAGCTTTAGGCACAATTCTTTATCGCCGCAGTCACACTATCAAATAACTGCACCAATTTTCTTGCAAGCATGCCCCGGGTACCGCTCTTCTCTTAAGAATGAAGGATCATGCCATTGGGAATGCCGACATACTAAAAAAAAATTGTGCTGATTTATGGAGTAGTGGGTACCCTGCAATGGTGCTTGTAGTAGTTACCCAAAGCGTGTTTAAAAAAAGCCTCTGAAAGGCCGCTATTCCAGCTTTCGCTGAGACCGTGCTGTGGGTTCCGTGCAGGCCTGGCGGCTTTTTTCTATATTCATTTCAATTCGACAGAGAGACAGAGAGACAAACGAATAGATATAGATAGATAGATAGATAGATAGATAGATAGATAGATAGATAGATACATAGATAGACAGATAGATAGATAGATAGATAGATAGACAGATTGATTGATAGATAGATAGATCTGTCCTTATTCATCGTACATAAAATGTCTTCGTCTTCATCTCTCTCACTCTCCCGCTTAAAAGCATTTTGCTATATTCGTCCATCAGGAGTGCCGGTAAATATTAATAGCACCTGTCTGAGTGCTGAAATTGGAGGCAAAGTTTAACGCTGCATCCAATTAACGCTGCCTCCATAGGTTTATTAAGACAACCGTTTTCGAAAGGTCGACAGCTGAACTTAGATGACTTGACTCTTGACCATGCCGCTATAGCACCGAGGCTAATTTAGGGAAGGCCTCAGGGCTTCGATGAAACCCGCTTGTCCAACTCGGTTCTCCCAAAGAAAGCAGGTGACAAAGCGGGACAGACGAGGCCAACATGATGTGAAGAAAGGAGCCTCGAAGAGAGAAGACAGAGGGAGGCAACAGTTGGGGATTCTTAATGAGAGGGACCCGTCATCCGCGTTAGGATGCGGTGCACGTCAGGCACGCCATCTGTCGTGTCGGCCGCCAGCTCCTCGGCGAGTGGACTGTGCAATTAAGATTTGGAAATAACGCTGGACTACAACTAGTGAGGTTTTTCACCTGTAAAACTCAGTCGTAGGAACGCTCGAAGAAGAGCTGTTCATGGCCACCGCTGCCAAGAGTTAGTGTAGATTTGGCCGCCTACATTCTACGACGGCAAACTCAAGTGTACGTGATAGAGTACAGTCAACGTGATTAACGCTTAGGCAGAATGAAAACCGACAAGTACACAACGCTACTTCTGAGTGAGACTCTTAACGCGACAGCGTTACAGACCTCTTTTTGCTCTAGTTCTGCAGCGTCGGTGTTAGCAATAATTAGTTTTATTGCGATAGCAATTATATGGGCACTCTCGGCTGGATTTCAACGCCGGCATCTATATATAAGAAAACGAAAGAAAGAAAAAAAACGCAGAAAGAACGACTCCGGCGTGCGGAAGCGAACGTGGGACCTCCGCGCTGTGAATGCGAGGCGTCAACCACTGAGCCACCAAGAGGTTTTTTTGTTTTTTTCATTGCCTTGCGTATCAAGACTGTTCACCTTTCACATATTTACATATTGATCAAATATAAGTGTTTCACAATATACAGCCACGAAATTCATTGAAGTACCATCAGCTCCAAGCTGACTATTGAAGCCATTGTTGGCATTTCGGGGGGGGGGGGGGGGCTATTGTGTTTTCAGCATTATCAGCAAGATGGCGCAATGAGCGCGAGACGGCTGTCATCTTTGACGCGTACTTTGTCCTGCTGAGAAGAGGGGAGTGGACAATCTCTCGCGCGCTTTATCTCCCGGTGGGGAGGATCATACGTCTTGGCTTGCACAAGGCCTACCATAGAACGATTCTGTTGTAGTTACCGGGCGTATAAAGGTCACTGCAATCCTTGCACAGCCTCTGTTTGCGAAAAGGGCGTGCTTTTCAGACACAGCGAAGTAACAACGGAGACGCTTATTCACTTACATCTGTATACATGCCAGTACGTTTCGTGCGTCATTTATGCGTGAGAAACGCAGGGCATGTTTCGATCTGCTTGCTATTCTGCGCATGACGTTCCAATTTGTTGCTATCGCGTTCATTGCTTCGCCTTCGCGGCAAAACTGTGTCTTTTTACTTCATCTGAACCCTGCTTTCATCGTGTAATTTCACTTCAAATGTTAGCATATAGGTAGACATGTGTTGCACCCATTGGCACTACTTCCCGATGCTGCATTAGCATACTTCGCAGGCTGCCAGCGGACAGTCACTCAATATGGTTGGTTGCAGTCTAGTAGGTCTCACGTTTCTGATTCCCCCGGGGTAATACTAGCTAGTAAACAATTCAAACACGCACAAAGTACAATATGTTTTCTTGAAGATCCCCACGTCTGTGCTGCTTGTACTCACCGCTAGGACGCTTTGATACGACGTATAAACACGTGTAAACACAGAGAGCGGTAACACATAAGTTCAAAAACATTTTCCTTGCTTGAAAGAAAAATTAATTTGACAAATCTTGCTGATGAGTATGTGATGAAGCTTGCTAGTAAATTTGCTGGTGAGCATATTTTACAAGGACCACCACAATGTTGTTAGTTACGTTGGATTTTATGGCGCAAAAGCAACAATGGCTATGATGCGCCAGACACTGTGTGATTTTGATAATAGGGTTAAAATGCGAGGTGAAAAACAGATTTCTGTTTACAGTTTGTTTAAAAGACGTGCGGCCTCTAGAAACCGAAAAACATCCTGTATGGGATTGAGTGCATTTTTTATAGTATTGACATCAGGTGTAGAGGTGTTTGTGTTCTGTAAAATTGTTTAAAATAAGCGTGTCTTCTTTTTTCAAAGACTGGGCATGTTAAAATATGATTGATAGTCAGAGGTTTTTTGCAACGTTCGCATTCTGGCTGATCTTCTCCGCGCAATAAAAAGTTGTGGGTGAGGTGAGTATGACCTATCCGCAGGCGGCGTAGTGGTACTTCGATGAAGCGCTTTTGGTGATTGCACGACTTCCATTCTTGTAGAATAGGCTTGACAATTTGAAGCTTGTTATGCACTTGAGCCTGCCACTCTCCTTGCCATTTTGCCCTAAAGTCTGTCCAACAACTGTTGAAACAGTCTCTGAATGGTGCCCTCATTTCTGCTATGCTTCGGTCACCTGGCCTTGTTGCTACCCTGTCTGCCTTTTCGTTTCCTGACATACCAACATGGCTCGGCACCCACACAAGTCGGATTGTCTTGCCATTTATCTCAGCTTTTTCCAGTTTCTGTAAAATGTCCCCGAGAAACGGTTCGTTTTCTGACCTTAAATAGAGGGTTTTTAATGCGCTAAGTGAGTCAGTATATATGACAGCTTTTTTGTGATTTTTTGATAAAATTTCTTTGAGACAAATCAAAAGAGCATGTTGAACCACAATGTTGAATCTAAAGAAAAAAAAACGTGCGTGAAATTGAACGTTTTTGCAACTTGGTCACCACCTGCACACTTCATTTTGTCCTATATACGCCTGAAAATATCTTAGCGTACAGTAAACATTCTGACAATATGCTAATACCAACTATCACATTTCGCTGAATGTCGCATTTTCATAAAATATCTTCAATATGAACCGTATTCCTAGTATTTCAGGCCGTATTAAAAACCCACAACACCATAAAATATTCGTAATACTTATTTTCAGTAAAAAGTCTATGATTGTCTTAAAGGTAAGCACTTGTCTTATTCTAATTTAAGAAGAACCGATTTTCGGACAACGTGTTTTACGAGCCATGGTTTCTAGCTTCGCGAAAAAAAAATCACGGGAAGCTGGCGGTACTACAATCTGTTTTTCGCAAGTTTTTTAGGGAGCTCTATTGACTTCATGTAGATCCAAATTTTTTCAAACAGATCACAGGTTGTCGAGCGCCAAGGTTGAGACAGTTGGCATTGAATGATCAACAACTTAGGTTTGAAGTGAGAGTCGAACCCAGACCATCTGTGCATTAAGTAGATGTTCCATCACAGAGCCACGTCCTTGCTAAGTCCTGCTTTTGGAAAAAAACACTTTATGAAAGTGTGTGTACATAGTATTCGCCGCGATTCTTCTTCATCTTTATCACCTGTACATAGTCACCATTACTGTGAGCCTATTTGTCCGAAGAATCAATCTGCGGCTCCACTGAATAAACGGCGTCGAGACCACGATATTGTTGCTGTCTTGCAAGTGAAAGGAGTCTACTTAACGTATGCAATACACCCTGGCAGGATCGTATAATTGTACTAGGCGTTTAAACAGGTGAATTGCGCAACAAGTGGGTTGTTTTCGGCTGTCCACCTAAGCCAAGTGCGCAGCGGCACAAGTGGACTTGGCACTTTACGGACGTGTAGCTGGTTCTTCGCCAATGAGCGAAAATAAGAACTACGGTGTAGTGGGCACTTAGCAACTTCTTGTACAGTTAACATTCTGGGACAGCTCTAAACGGCCGATGTTAGCCGCAGCAACGTTCTTTTAACTGTGGCACAATTGAAGGCAGGGCGCACAAGAACCAACCACCTCATTTTGTTCTACGCTTGAAGAAAAGGCTCAAGCGTCCTCAAAAATTTTCATTTCAAATAAGCATAAAAAAAAGTCACCTGATTGTAGCACTATGTGACTGCATGCTTTCTTGCGTCTTTGTCGAGTCACGCTTACTCACTATATCAGGAGTGCTAAGCAGCCAGCGCTAAAACGTATTTTAGCCAAATGAAAGAGTAAAAATTTGTGCTATACTTACACCTACGCTGCACAATCCCAGCACACGCATATCAAACTAATCTTTATAAAGGTATAGAAAACGCACAAACGTCGGTTATTGAAAAGCGTTGCTATTTTTTGAGCGTATTTTTATAGTATGCTTCAGAACCGTGCAATACTAACGTTTCTTGGTCATACGCAAGTTTGGCAGGGTCGGTTTAGGTCAGCATTAGCAAAGAAACCTCAACCTTTGAATCTTTACGCATATTATAGCCAGGTTTCGCAATAAAGGGGCGAAGAGGAGGGAAAGTTCCAAGGAGAGAATTTGCTGTGTAAGCGAACCTTATGAAATGCTATAAGTAAAGGACGTCGAATATATCAAACTGTTTTTATATACGCTACTAGAGCAGAATAACAACAATAGGTAAATATTTGTACGGGGTTTTACTTGCCGAAACCACGATATGATTATATGGTACATAACAGTGGAAAGATCAGAAAATTTCGACCATCTGCATGGTATTATTCACCATCCACTGACATCAAACAGTACACAGACCTCTGGAATTTCTCCACCGTTGAACTGTAACCACCGTTGCTGAGCAGCTGAGCACATGCCTAATGTAACATCACGGCGGAGAAGTTAATAATAGCAGTTCCTTGTGATAATCGATTGATTTGGCATATGTGCTTTAGATACAGTCAATTCCACCTATAACAATACTCAAATCACACAACAATATCAATAGTATAACCAGCAATTGCTTTATTAGGGTTGCTAGATAAAAACAAAACAAAATAGCAGGTGGCAGGGTGTTGCGAGGAAACTATAATATCAGGTTGGATATGCCAACCCACATCATTGTTAAGGATGACAAAGCTGACGACTTTTGGGACATGTTCGAAAACTGGGACATTTTCACAAGGTTGTCAAAAACTCAGTAGAATCAACGCATGGGAAGGCCTGAAGTTACGGACGCTGAAACTGTACCAAGTGTTAACATTTTACTGAAATCGCCAGTCCGAAGGTGTATTAACAGAAGCCACTGCTACCCCATGCAGTAGTGGATTTGCAAAGTTAGCTTTGCCGCAGTGCCACAACGCTATGTAGGGTTGTTGGGGGCGTTGGCTGATTTCAGTGTGGAAGGCTGATTTAAGCAGCTTGCAGTTTTTATTTTTTCTTTCTTTTTGCGAATTTGGGTTTCATTGCTCGAAACAAACAATGAACAGCCAGAGTTAATTGTTATAACTGATAATGCGACCCACGGGCATTGATTATAATTGAGCTGTACTGTATACAAATCAACCACAAAATATGGACCAGTCTTTGGGACTGTCATAAATTATATTTTAGCCAACTTTGCAGCATATGGATTAAGATATATATGCAGAAAATGCAGTCATTCTTTATGACAACGTCTTTGAGGGTAGCTCCTTTCCACAACTGGGACACACTTGAGGCACCGGAGAAACTCTGTACATTGTAATGCACTTCCGGTGTCTACGAATGATGGCACGCTGCCAGATATGGCGCCATCAGAGAAACCCTGCCGTTCGTTGTTGTTATAATGTAGTGCTTACAGGGAACATTTTCCTCACTTAGCGAACCAGCAGGAGCCATTTGTTCGTGCGAGAGAATAGCAGTATGTCAACGGTTCTGCACAGCAAGCGCGCAATGATTCGATGGCTGAAAGAGGCACGAAACAGTGGAAAAATGGCGTATGATTCAGGCGGTATTGTCTTTTTTTTTCTGCGTACGTATACCAATATTCACTAGCTTTTTGAGTTGGCCATGGAAAATAGCTTGCCCTGTCTGGAGTAGACGTGCTGATGAATGTAAGAAAGGCCGGAAATTCAGAGATAACCCTTACAAAAGATCAAGTAAAGGAGAAAAAGATATGGCCTGTCATGCAGCGCCACTCTATATAAAGCACAACGCTCCCGGATGCTGACTTATGCGAGATATGACGCTGAATTATGAGCAGCGTGTAAGCAAACTTTGAAACGGGGTCATAAAGACAATGTTGTCGCGTAAATAGGGAAAGTAACTTCTAATGAGCGACTTAGAACGGATGACTTATGATCATTTGTTCTACAGATATCAAAAAGCATCAACCTTTAAAATTCACCAATATGTGCTGATATCACTAAGCAAACGCTTCGATTTAGCAGAACAGGGTCAACTGATAATAGGAAGCATGAGGGAATCGCATGTTTTCATATTTGTGACGTTAAGCTTTTTGAATATTTTCACCTATGAAGCGCTGAATATATTGGTTATGTCTGGGGCGTTTTTTTTTCTTGTAGTTTTGTACCCATCGTAAAACTTAAGCCACGTTGAAGTAGCAATATCAGTTTGACAGCAACAACACAAGAGCTGTTTTATCGGCATCGTACTCCTAGTCACTATTGTCAGTGAACTTTCCTTTCGTATTTTGATAGAGGCTGCCTTTCCGATTTACTGTATTTCAGTCATTAACTAAGCCATGCTGTTTCTCCATTCATGATTTTGCATCAGCGTGACATTTGCTTCCCGGTGACCCGAATTTTCCTGCTGCTGGGCCACGGTTCCTAGCAGCGGAGATCCCGCCTATCTTTGTCCAGTTGGCCCGCGAGGTTCTGTCTTTGAAAGCATATCTATACAGTTTACGAGAAACGAATGCACACTGAGCAACAATGTCAACATTACTATCACCAAGGGCCAATAGCGGACTAGTGAGGCAGTAGGCTGCCCTGTCTACAACCGCCACACATTTCGTAGTATTCACTGGACTATGAATAAAAGAAACTTTTGCTGTAACTTGCAGAATTGTTTTAGTATTGTTTATTTTCTACATCCGCTTTCTATATGAAGAAGTATGAGGAAATATGCTATACTTGTGTTATGTAGAAAATTTTGGTGTTTTTTCATCAGGTATTGTTTCTTTTAGCACACATGCTCTAGTATGATTGGTTGAGTGGTCTAAAGGCAGAAAGTTGGTGAAATAAGTGGGCGCTACACTTGCATAAAAACTGTTCTTAAAATCAATGTTCAAAAGGCACATGACACCGGTGACTCATGTGGAACTTGACACATTACTTTTAGCTCCGACGTAGCGAGAAGGTCGCACCATCGTAAGCCCATATTTAGGGCGCGCTCGAACATCGCTGTGAATCGCAAGACAGCGAGATGAAGCAGTATCTGGGCCCAGAGTGGGGTGAAAGAGAGTAAAAATATACACACATGATTTTTGGTTGGGCTAATCTGCAGAGTAAAGAGCCATAGATTATACGTGCATATATAGTTATACACTCTGATAAGCGGGCGAACGAGTTTTCTGTAAACCATGTTCAACGGAAGAGAAAAATGTGTTTATATTGTATATTGGGATTGAGGTAAAGTATAGTTACTTCAATATTCTAAATCAAAACAGCAAAAAAATAAGTGTAAGCACTTGCTTTAGCAAGGGATCTACCTGTGGTTATACTCATGTGAATACAGTAAGAGAAGCAAGGAAAAGATGTGGTGCTCGGAGGCTCAACTAGTTTTCATCATCACAATCAAATAGTGCATTTTCGTTTTTTATTCAAATATTGCATGAAATAGAGGACATTTTCTGAAATGATCTCTTAACAGGACTTCGTCGACACTTTTGTGCTCTTTTTGTGCGTCTTCAACTGAAGGATCAGTTGTACCATAAGACACTGTAGAAAAATATATAGGAGTGCATTTTGTTTTTCAGAAATAAAATGGAACTAGTCAGTTGTAAAAGCCGGAAGTTTAAAAACTCTAAACTGTTCACAGGTACCGCCGTTTTCTAAAAAGCCACTAATATTGTATGAAGAAGAAGTATGATACACAAATCAAATACCTACGTAAAAGTTCCTAAAAATACTAGAATTTTTAGTAGAATTGTATTAAATTGCCATCCTTTAATATTACGAAGAATTATAAATACGTTACAAGCCGTCTACGATGAGTATTGGAAATCACCCCATGGTCCAGGCCATTCTAGCTTTGGTAATCTGGCTGAAACAATGTAATCGCTATTGGTAATCGCAATTTGGCTTATTTTACCTTGACGGCTAGAGTATCCGCCGTGCGGATAGCGTTAGTTCCTGTGATGGTGGACCTTACAAGGCGGTCGATCCATGCTGTCTGAGATTTCGGGCCTTTTTGCCATGCTATTTGTATAGCGGCAAGCCACTATAGTCGTCATCATCATCATCAGCCTGACTACGGCCACTGCCGGACAAAGGCCTCTCCCATGTTCCGCCAGTTAACCCGGTCCTGTGCTTGCTGCTGCCAATTTATACCCGCAAACTTCTTAATCTCGTCTGCCCACCTAACCTTCTGTCTCCCCCTAACCCGCTTCCCTTCTCTGGGAATCCAGTTAGTTACCCTTAATGACCAGCGGTTATCCTGTCTACGCGCTACATGCCCAGCCCATGTCCATTTCCTCTTCTTTATTTCAACTATGATATCCTTAACCCCCGTTTGTCCCCTTATCGACTCTGCTCTCTTCTTGTCCCTTAAGGTTACACCTGCCATTTTTCTTTCCATTGCTCGCTGCGTCGTCCTCAATTTAAGCTGAACCCTCTTTGTAAGTCTCCAGGTTTCTGCTCTGTAGCTAAGTACCAGCAAGATACAGCTGTTATATACCTTCCTCTTGAGGGATAGTGGCAATCTACCTGTCATAATTTGAGAGTGCTTGCCGAATGTACTCCACCCCATTCCTATTTTTCTAGTTACTTCAATCTCGTGGTTAGGCTCTGCGGTTATTACCTGCCCTAAGTAGACATAGTCTTTTACAACTTCAAGTGCACTGTTACCTATCTTGAAGCGCTGCTCCTTTCCGAGGTTGTTGTACATTACTTTCGTTTTCTGCAGATTAATTTTAAGACCCACCTTTCTGCTCTCCTTGTCTAACACCGTAATCATGAGTTGCAATTCGTCCCCTGAGATACTCAGCAATGCAATGTCATCGGCGAAGCGCAGGTTACTAAGGTATTCTCTATTACTCTTATCCCTAACTGTTCCCATTCTAGGCTTCTGAAAACCTCATGTAAGCAAGCGGTAATTAGCATTGGGGAGATTGTGTCCCCCTGCCTTACACCCTTCTTGATTGGTATTCTGTTGCTTTCTTTATGAAGCACTATGGTAACAGTTGATTCCCTGTAGATTTCTTCCAGAATGTTCATATATACTTCATCTACGCCCTGATTCCGCAGTGTCTGCATTACGGCTGATATTTCTACTGAATCAAACGCCTTCTCGTAATCTATGAAGGCTATGTATAGTGGTTGGTTATACTCTGAGCATTTCTCTATTACCTGATTGATAGTATGAATGTGGTCAATTGTTGAGTTGCCTGTTCGAAATCCTGCTTGTTCCTTTGGTTGATTGAATTCTAATGTTTTCTTTACTCTGTTAGCAATTACCTTTGTAAATAGCCTGTATACTACAGAGAGCAAGCTGATCGGCCTGTAACTCTTCAAGTCCTTATCATCTCCTTTCTTATGTATTAAGATGATGTTAGCGTTCTTCCAAGACTCTGGTACACTTCCCGTCAGGAGACACCTCGTAAACAGGGTGGCTAGTTTTTCTAACATAATCTGTCCTCCATCTTTCAGCAGATCTGATGTTAGCTGACCCTCACCAGCAGCTTTGCCTCTTTGCATGCTCTCCAAAGCTTTTCTGACTTCTTCTATCATTACTGGTGGGGCGTCATCTGGGTTACTGCTAGTTCTTATAGTATTAAGGTCGTGGTTGTCTCGGCTACTGTACAGATCTCTGTAAAACTCCTCCGCTATTTTAACTATCCTATCAATATTGGTAGTTATTTTGCCTTCTTTGTCCCTTAGTGCATACATCCGACTTTTGCCTATCCCAAGTTTCCTCTTCACTGCTTTGACGCTTCCTCCGTTTTTCAGAGCGTGTTCAATTCTCTCCATGTTATACCTTCTTACATCGCATGCTTTACGCCTATTAATCAACTTTGAAAGCTCTGCCAGTTCTATTTTGTCTGTTGTACTTGACACTTTCATGCTTTGACGCTTCTTAATTAGGTTCTTCGTTTCCTGGGAAAGCTTGCCAGTGTCCTGTCTAACTACCCTGCCTCCAACTTCCACTGCACACTCCGTAATGATACTCGTTAGATTATCATTCATTGTATCTACGCTAAGGTTGGTTTCCTCACTAAGAGCCGAGTACCTGTTCTGCAGCGACACTCTGAATTCCTGTACTTTCCCTCTCAGTGATAGCTCATTGATTGGCTTCTTGCATATCAGTTTCTGTCGTTCCTTCTTCAAGTCAAGGCGAATTCGAGACCGTACTGTTCTATGGTCACTGCATCGTACCTTGCCAACCACTTCCACATCCTGCACGATTCCTGGTTGTGCAGTCATTATAAAGTCTATTTCGTTCTTATTTTCGCCATTAGGGTTCCTCCATGTCCACTTGCGGTTTTCTCGTTTTCGGTAGAAAGTATTCAAAATCCGCAAATTATTGCGTTCTGCGAATTCTACTAGTAGCTCTCCTCTGGCGTTTCTAGTGCCGATGCCATAATCTCCTACTGCCTGGTCTCCAGCCTGCTTCTTCCCTACCTTTGCATTAAAGTCGCCCATCACTATAGTATATTGTGTTTTTACCTTACTCACTGCCGATTCCACGTCTTCGTAGAAGCTTTCAACTGAAGCGTCTTCATGGCTGGATGTAGGCGCGTAAGCCTGTACTACCTTCATCTTGTATCTTTTATTCTGTTTAATTACAATACCTACAACACTTTCATTGATGCTATAGTATTCCTCTATGTTGCCAGCTATGTTTCTTTGAATTAGGAACCCCACTCCCAGTTCTCTTCTGTCAGCCAAGCCCCGATAGCAAAAGACGTGCCCATTATGTAGCACCGTATAGGCTTCATCTGTCCTCCTAACCTCACTGAGCCCTATTATATCCCATTTAACACCCTCTAGCTCCTCGAATAGTACAGCTAGACTTCCCTCACTAGATAAGGTTCTAGCGTTAAACGTTGCCAAGTTCAGGTTCCAAAGGCGGCCTGTAGTCCAGAGATTCTTAGCACCCTCTGCTGCGTTGCAGATCTGACCGCCACCATGGTCAGTTGCTTCGCAGCTGCTGGGAACTGAGGGCCGTGAGTTATTTGACGTATGCATGTGTGAGGTAGTGGCCAGATACTGCACCAGGGTGCGTTCCCGGCGGTGGTTACCGGTGAGGCCACACCTCAGGCCTCTTAATGCAGTTCCATCAACACGCGGATTTTTTTTTTCTGGTTGGGAACTGCGCGGCACCGGGATTTGAACCATGGACCTCTTCCATGCGAGGCGGATGCTCAAACCGCTATGCCATCGCCGCACCCGCTATAGTATGCCGCCACCACTATGCCATCGCCGCCACTATAGTATTTGTGCTTAAAATTTAGAAGTCATAGTGGTGGCCCTGGCCAGCCTCGGCTTTGCTCGCCGTGAAGGTGGGTGTCGTCACGGGTAACATTAAGCGCGAGCATGAGTACCAGGGCAGCTTATCTCCGCTAGGAGGCCAGTGGTGGCAGCGTTGTTTATGGCCGTGCAGACGCATGGCCCCAGCGCTCCAGCGATCTTGCGACGCATCTGTTTGGGGTTTCGCGCATGTGCAACACCGCCGCCCCAACGTCCTGGGTACGCAAGCCGCTCGGGTACCCAGCACTAAAACTCTTTAATGTTTAAAGCACCGCAGACCCAATCCGAAAACTCATCGCTCCTGCTTGACCCAAAGCGTTGCAAAGAGCTTTGGGGCCCCTATTCGGAAACTCCCTATTAACAATGGACTTTGTCGTCAGTGGCGTGGCAAACCTACCTCACTCGTCAGCTGGGATATATATATATATATATATATATATATATATATATATATATATATATATATATATATATATATATATATATATATATATATATATATATATATATATATTTGTGAATCAGACATGTGAGCTTTTTGGTTTCTACAATATAGGTTAAGTATTTCGTCGTCATTGTAAATGGCTCTCCTAGGTAACGTCCTTCATTATCATTTACTTTATACTGTACTAAAACAATTTACATGAAAAGCAATGCCTCGCTTACCCAGAGGAATGGTTTACGTCTTACGAAGAATTGAGATGGAAACTTTCAAGCTTTCTCGAAAGCTTCTGGCTCAGTACACGTAAAAACAGAAAGACGTTTTAGCTACAAATGTCCAAAATTTAGTTTTCTAGACAACAAAAAAAAATTGCAGCATATCCACGGAGTGAATAATGGAGAGTGGGGCGAAGCATTCGTCCGTCCTTGCGTCCGTCTGTGTGACCGTCCATGCGTCTGTTCGTGCGCCCGTCCCTGCGTTTGTTCATGCATCCGCCCCTGCGTCTGTTCATGCGTCCATCCATGCATCTGTCTGTGTGTCCGTTCATCCATCTATTCAACACTCCAAGTCCCACCATCTCGCATCTTTTTATCATATATTCCCCATATAGAAGCACCGCCATTCAGTGGACATTCCAAGGACTAAACGAGAGGTGGCACACGCACACTTTCTTACGGCTTGCGCTTCGGGTCTACTTCCCACCTTCAACCACCTTGAGTTCACGGTATATACTAGTTCACTGTATTCATGGCACTGCGGCCCAATGCTCGCTAAACCTTTCTAAAATCAAGGAGGTTACGCCCAGCGAGTTTAACGTAGCAACCTTTTCCTGTCAGATTGTGCTCAATGTACATGCCAGTGGCTGCTAATGTGAAATGAGAGACAGGAGGATTCAGATTTTAATTTCTTACGGCTTGCGCTTCTTATCTGCTTCCCCCCTTTAACCACCTCAAATTCATTCATGGTATATACTAGTTCATTGTATCCATGGCCCTGCTGCTCAACGCTTGCTAAACCTTTCTAAAACTAAGGAGGTTACACCCAGCGAGTATAATGTAGCAACCCTTTCTTGTCCGATAGTGCTCAATGTACATGCCAATGGCTGCTAATGGGGATCGCAGCGTGCGCGTTGACTAAAAGCCGAATGCTCCTGTCTCTCATTTTCCATTAGCAGCCATTGGCATGTACATTGAGCACTATTTTCTATTGGTAAACAACGCAAAGAAGAAATCTCTCACCGGCACCACCTTGGAAGTCAAATGTTATACCTTTTTCGGGTATGTGCCACTGGTGGTTACGTACTACGAGGGACGCCCAAGCCACGCCATAAGGAACTTCGCCCCTATAAGGTAGGCGCCGAGTAAGGACTTATTTTGATCACATAATCAAAATCAAAAGATATCACGTGAAGTCTACACAACAAAATCTTTATAAAGAGCGTCTGAAATCTTTTCAGGCAAACCTATCTAGGCACCAAGCCAAATAGAGGCTTTCAGCGATGTGAGAAAATGGTATTTGTAGGAAAACAATAGAAGTTTTAGAACACAAAAATAAGTACAAATGATCTCAGTGTGTTGGGTGAAGGCATGCTAAGAAGTTACAAGTGTAAGGCTAAGTAGGAAAGTGGCTGAATGTTTTGTCGCGTGTCACTTAGAAATGTATTATAGGTCTCACATTTATTAGTCACCCAAGAATGTCGTTTGCTGATTAGAAACTAGAACATGATATATTACGACTACCAAACATAAAATGTTCGCAAAATCTTGCTATAACAGATCTATCTATCTATCTATCTATCTATCTATCTATCTATCTATCTATCTATCTATCTATCTATCTATCTATCTATCTATCTATCTATCTATCTATCTATCTATCTATCTATCTATCTATCTATCTATCTATCTATCTATCTATCTATCTATCTATCTATCTATCTATCTATCTATCTATCTATCTATCTATCTATCTATCTATCTATCTACATTCAGTGGGAAACTTTAGTTTGTCTGGTACGTATAAGAAAAGAAGCTGGTACACGTACGATAAAGCAAGCAGTTCCTTTATCGATTTACGTTTCGGCCGCAGCACGGCCTTCGTCAGAAAATGAAAAGTTATCGAGGCATAGGCCGCTTTTGGGGCCACCGATTACTCAAAAAAAAAAAACAGACGCTAGAAGTTCCAAAACAAACATCGGAGACAATTCATTTTGATCTGTCACCTCATGTACCAAGATAAGTGCTACAACTCAAGTGACATATGAATAGGAAGCCATCGCATCAGTGAAACATATAAACTATTACAACGATGATGAGGCCGCGAAAGAGACACGAGAAATTAGAGCGACATGCGTGGCAAAACAAATATTACGCGCACCTATTCCGGCACGTCACACATAAAAATACTGAAATATCACTAGACAAAATTTTACAAGTCACTATGGTCGCTATAAAAACAATAGAACAGCCGACTTTAATGGAATATGCAGTGAAAAAAAAGGGGGGAGAGAGGGTTGATGAAAAAGAATGTGTGTGACAGGTGACGGGAGGGGGGAGAATAGCGTATGAATAATATAAACTTTGCCACCCACAAAAAAAGGTGACACGTCCGATGCTTTTATTTATGCCAGTATGACGGCTGTTGATTTTATTTATGATGTAGGATTCACGAACTTCTCGGTCATGATGAGTTTTAAATACAGACTGTAGTATGGTAGCCTTGATGTTTGCAAAGAAGTGACCTGGCATCTGGAAATGTTTTCATAGTAGAAGATGAGTTAGGTTAAAAGCGTGGGCTCTATTGTTCTTAAAGCATAATCTGAATGACGTTTCTGTGTGACTGATGTATTGGTAGTAGCATGTGCAGCACTCAAGCATGTGGACAACATTGGCGCTGTCGCAAATGAAGTCTCCGTTGATGCTCAAGAGAATCTTGAAGCGCTGCGAGTTACGGAGTGCGAAGTTGTCATGTGTGGACATACCTTACAACTGTGTTTATTGCAAGGGTGACATCCAACTTGGTTCGATCGGCTGTTTATTTTGGACGAAGTTAAGGTGTCATGCAGATTTTGCGATGTGTGATAAAGAACCCTGGGTGGTTCCGCAATTACGTCTTATAGGCGGTCACTTTGAATCAAGATGTTGTGGTGTTTTTTCAGAATGTTGGTCACATTTTGAGCTGATGCTGAGTGCGTTAAAACGAGATTCACACTGCTACGTGAAGAGGTTTGTTACCCGTGAGCAAATCCTCGTGGTCAATGTTTTCCGCCTTCTTGAGGACGTCGTCAATGATTCGTGAGAGTATCTTTGTCTGGTTAGTGCACATCGAAAGTACTCACAGTTGCGGACGAACTAATTGTCGTCGGAGTAGATGCGTTTAAAACAAATGGCCTGCCTGTGTGGAGTGCCGGTTTTTCAATGTTTTGTGTGGCTACTTTGAAAATGAAATTTGTCGGTCGGTTTCCTGTACAACTCCGTCGTCAGTTTTTGATGGTGCAATGATACCATGACGTCAAGAAAATTGACACTGATAACTGAGTATCAATGCGAAAACGAGATATTTGGATAGGCATTATTGAAATCCTGGATGAAATAAAGAAGATCGGTTTCGCCATTGTGCCATATTAAAAGTTATCATCAATAAAACGTTCGTAGTAAAAAGGCTTCAAGTCACGGCGTGACAGGAACTTGTTTCCTAGAAGGCCCATAAAGATATTTACGTAACTGGAGTCAAATCATAGTGCCCATAGAAGTACACAAACCTGGACGTAGTGTTGACCATTGAACTCGAAATTGTTTAATTCGAGATTTAACTGAAGAAATGGGGCTAGTGGGGATGAATCAATTGCTTTGTCGAAATCAGACTCGTACGCGCGCACAACAGCCCCGATACCACCAGAATGCGGAATATTAGTGCAGAAAGAGCCAACACCCAGAATCACCAAAAGAGAGCCAACAGAAATATCTGAATCTTTGATATTGTTTAAAAAATCGGCCGTGTCTTTGATGCATGAAGGAAACATGACAGAAATGAAACAGATATTGCTATCAACGTAGCGTGAGATGTTCTCAGTAATCGTACCTATTCCCGACACAATCGGTCTGCCGGGAATGTTTTCTTCATGAATCTTAGGCAGGGTGTAAAAAGTACCCTCTTCCAGGCACACAGTTATAGGGGAATAAGCGTACGCAACGCAGGTAGAGCGATTTTGTTTTATTTCACAAGGTCGGCCACAACATAGCTGACAGTGCATCTAAATTGTTCTGTTGGGCCATTGCTACATCTCTCTCTCTCTCTCTCTCTCTCTCTCTCTATATATATATATATATATATATATATATATATATATATATATATATATATATATAGTATGAAGAGAGGCCGGGAGGTTAACTGGGAAGCAAGTAACTGGATAGCAACGAATTTGACAATCAGTGAAGACAGAAGACAGAAGAGTAGCGAAATATTCTGTGTACTGGTGTCGAGTCAAAAGAAAAAGAGGAAAGACTGTAAGCTGCAACTTTGTTAACGTATCAAAAGTACAAAGAACGTATTGCAAGGCACTGGTTAAGAATACGTCAAGAAAAGCGTAAGAAGACCCGTGTCATTTGGATACTGCTTGTAAAGCTCGAAAGGCATACGTAAGTGAATAAATAAAGATGAGAGTATACTTTGGTCGTGCTGTCTATGCCTCTGTAAAATGTCTAAACTCAATGTCCAACATATGAAAACAGGCCCTTAAAAATTCTATTAGACCTAACATTGACGTATATTGGTTCTCTCACTGAGGGTTCATTTCCGTAGCACCTCTCGCTTAAAAATACGCGATAAACTTGATGCTTTAATGTTTGCTGATTATCACTAACGTTGAATAGACAACTGCCAAGAAAATGTGCAGCTTTTAGTTGAATCTGGCCCAGTTGAGCTACAGCTTTGCTAGCGCATCAATTCAAGATTTTCTTCGTGACATCCCCCTGATTGTATGAGATTACCAGAGTGATGGGCATTACAAGTGAATGTATTCCCCAAGAGCTTTTATCCCACATACTCTCACAATGAGGAACCGGCTCTGTTTGTGCACTTTCCCATCATTACGCCATACTTTGCCATCTTTCTGACGTGCCTCCATTCAGACAATCAGCCCATAAGTCTGGGCAAAAAAATGAGATGACGCACTTCAGGTCAGGTCGACCATTCTCACCTGGTATTCATTTATTGTTACTGTCTTGCCCCCCACCTTCTCCCCGCCCTCATGGAGTTCTGCCAGGACATGATAGCCTGATGGTGGTTCTTTCGACAACCGTTCTTGCTTTCTCTAGCCTTGCGTTTTCTCTGTCTACTCCCGAATTCGGGTCGTCCGAATGGAGCAGTAGTTGCTCCCGAATTGAGGCGAGGTGCTATGACGATATCACGATCTGCCACAACTCGTTACGCGCTGGTACAGGGGCAGCAATCGTAGAAAGTGTTCCTCCAGTCCTTTTTCACCCCTCTTATATCACGGTGAACTCTCTCCTTGGACACGAAGGCCCGAGAATAGCAAGCGTAAGTGACTGAGAATGGCACACCACTTCGAAGAGTGCTATAAATGTGCGCTGCATTGCCCCTCTGCTCTTTTCGCTGCCTTCCCTGATGCCATTTCAGTGGCCCAAACTTTCTTGTAGACACCTCAATTTATTTCATTGCACGCATCGCAATCGCAAACGATCTACAACACCATTTCATTAACAACAGAATAGAAAGTCGGTCGATGACTGGTGTTTTTTCGAACACAGCACTCCATTATCGATAGTGCTCATACCCCTTCCTCAGCTTTTCGACAAAAAATACAAAACACGTCGTAAATATTATCACAATGGCGCGTCACTTTATGTCGGTTAATAATGTAAAATGTTGGGGTTGTCGATTAGCTAAAGTAGCTGCACTAGCAAATTAACACAATACGGATATAAAAGTGGTCCTTTGTTAAGTAGGCACCACCACTCCAAGTCTACAAAAATTTTGTACCTCCATCTTTTGGGTAACTCAAATCTGAGAATAGAAGCTTTCAAATATATTGGCTCAAACTAGGCAAAAACATATGTAGATATATTCATGCTCACTGCTTTGGTATCGTACTAAAAGACAATTCCATGCATCTGCAAAATAGCGTAGGTTGCAAATTAATATAGATAAAAGACAAACGCATCACTCTGCGCTCAGTGGCTCTAGGTAGATCCTAGACATGATTTCCGATACGAGCCTGCTTTGTTCCCATAGTGAAAATGAAAAGTAGTGGCTAAAAATGCGCAGACCACAATTCTCTGATCACTTTACTAAAACGTTTTGAGTGCAAAATGCATGTTGATTGGCTTGAGGAATTTTGGTTATTTGCTAAATGATGATTTTCCGAATTCCCAGTCAGGCTTTAAAGCTTCAATCTGCCGCAACTCCTACGGTACAATTAGTTTTCCGAAAGTCCCCGCTCCACAATATTCCGATGCTTCCATACGCACGCCTTTTCATAATAGCTATCGCATTGCTTCAGCACGTCATTACCTTGATCACTTCCAGAAATATCCGCCTCGCATTGATATCTACGCAGCTTATGTTCTGGCATTCTGGCAATTTTGATGGCCCTATTCATACATATCACTAAGGATATGCGCCCGTCATTCTGTATTAGTGATCGTTCTAAAATGTGAAATCAGTAATGATCGAATAAATAACAACTCTCACGAAAGATCTGCACGAACAAATTGATTGGTATTGCATAAGCATGATGGCAGGTTGCACCTATAGCTGGAGTGTTTCTAGGCATATATAGGGGGCAGACTCCGTTTCAGCTGACACACAAAGCGTTGCTGGCTAGTAACCATTGTGTGGCTGAGCCTTGTGTTCAAGCAGGAGGAGATCTCTTCTGGAACAGATGAAATCATCTTAAAAACACCTAAAAGGAATGTACTGGTAACATGCCATTCTGTTACTTTAGGTTTCTTTATACTGTAGAGCTGAAACTAACAAAACTAAATAAAGCAATAACGAGAAGATCAGCGAAGAATTGTCACTTGAATTGACGAAGCGCACCTACTTACAAGAAAACTATTTCGTCACGAATCGCAAAATCAAGGTAGAGCTGTTACATTTTTAGAAGATCTATTGTCTACTGTGTTCAGGTGTCTCTGATACGATAATATTATAACATTACTGAATGATACTGACTATATATATGCCCTCATCTCGCTTTGCAAAAGGCAGCAGCCATGGATATCGCAGAGCAGAATGAGGAATAATCTGCTTTTTGATAATCAAAAGCTGTATGGTGCAGAACACATGTGTTAATAAAAAGTTAAATGGAATGATTGGGCATATAGGAAACAGAAAAAGTAAAAGAAGGAATGAAGTGAATGCACTACATTTTATAGCTTATACACCAGTATGCCTACGCTCATAAAAATATTCACAAATATTTTTTTTTGTTGTGTGGCACAAAAAAACATCACTACTATTCGTGGTACCACTTTCACGCAGGTCTCAAAACGTATTTACCAGTTGGGCACAGAAAATTCTAAGTGTTTCAGAGAGAAGAAGTGCTTTGATACATAGTAGCTGCCATGTACTGCGGTGCTGTTTATAGCATACAACTTACGGTGTCACAAGGGGCAGCGGTATTCGATGGCCACGCACTACACATTATTATTCATGTAGCGGCTAGCCCAAGAGAATGCCGAGGCGTGAGAAAAATGGGATCCGACTGTACGGAACAAGGTGGTGGTTAGATTGGGCCAGAGCAACCGAGAAAAGAAACAAACAGCAGATAAGAAACTGAGAATGACTACGGGTCGAACAAGAAACCAGCTGCTTTGTTGCTCCCCAATTAACACTAGTCCTTGATTAGAACACTGTGTCGGCCCCAAACTCTGTTCCCGCATTGATCTTTGCTTTTTCCCTGCTGCATTAGGACTGACCAGCTGGAGACGTAGTTGTTTTGGCGTTACTGCACTTGGTGTTTTCGCTTGTCCTGTATTTAAACTCCGGCCTGACCATTTTTTATCGTCTGGACTTAGATACATTCCTCTTGCTAAACGCTATATATCTTGAAAATATCAATCATTTTATTTTATTCTTTCATACGATAATTCAGCTATAGAATAGATGTTTGCGTATGAGAATCACGTAGCCCTTTTGCGTGTACATCAAACCCACCTAGTTTTTCTGCCTGTAATGCATGTTACCTTTTATAGGGTTCAAGTCAGTGAGTTTTCTTGTTGGTCCAAGGGATCACGTGCGGTTTTCCATACCGATTGAGTTTTTCTACTATAGAATGTGAAAACAGAACATGGCGTCACTACTTGCTGTGTTCAATGATTAATTATAAATCGTGTGCATCGGCTCACTCAATGAAACATTTAAATCATTCAATGGAAATTTAAGGTTCCAGTCATTACTATATCTGCTGTATTATTTTTCTTTTTGTCGTTTCGGCCTGACAAATACGCAAGCAGTTGTCTTCCAAAGACCGTGATTGCTTCCGATAGTGTAGCACACGTCCTGTGATGTGTGTTTTAGATGAAGATTTCATTGACGTTTCGTAGAACCAAAACGGAAAATGTTCCTGCAAAAAAATTGTAAGGTTTGAAGGCATCTCTTTCAGTATATATATATATATATATATATATATATATATATATATATATATATATATATATATTGTCACGATGAGTCACAAGTACTGGGGGATTTATTAAACCACGAGGTAGCTAGCACTAGGATGATGCGTCAATCGTGGCTGGCTCTCGAGCAAAGAAGCACGCGATCTTCTTTTTTCCTCCAGATTAAGAGCCGCTCTTGCTGTCAACCCACTACGTGCTGGTGGAATTATCCCCCCTTCCGAAAAGAAAAAAAACAGGTACCAAAAAGAGGAAAGGAAAGTACATAGCAGTACCGCGATGCTACTACATAGGCACGTGAAAAAAAATTGGAAATCCGGATGAAGTGAAAGTAAAAATTGAAGAGCGTGCCAATATTGGAAACGTCAATGAACGAGAAAGTAAGTTCACAAAAACTAAAACACAAAGAACGCTGTACGGTAAAGGAAAAGTTACAAACAACGCACAATAAATGGTTTCATGCGCAACACATGAACGACGTCCGGCCTCAGCCGTGTCCTGCTCCGTGCATGGGGTGTTGAGTCCGGAACCACTTCGTAATTGACGTCACTGACGCGGCGTAACACTATATATGGGCCAAAGTACCGGCTCAGCAACTTTTCACTAAGGCCACGGCGGCGGACGGGCCTCCACACCCAAACTTGATCTCCGGGGCTGTAAAAGACTTCTCTGTGGCGGGTATTATACGTTGTGCGTCTGCCTGCTGTTGCTGGCCGATGTGCAGTCGCGCGAGCTGCCGGGCTTCCTCAGCACGCCCTGGGAATTCTTCGGCGTCTGTTGCCAACTCGTCTTCGTCCTGACACGGTAGCATTGAGTCTAGCATGGTCTGCACTTCGCGGCCGTAGAGAAGCCGAAGTGGCGTGAATCGTGTGGTCTCTTGCACGGCGGTATTATACGTGAAGGTCACGTAAGGTAAGATCCGGTCCCATGTATTGTGCTGTACGTCGATGTACATTGAGATCATGTCTGCGAGGGTCTTATTCAGTCGTTCGGTAAGTCCGTTGGTTTGCGGGTGGTACGCAGTTGTCCTTCGGTGTCTGGAGTTGCTCAGTTTGAAAACTTCGTCCGTAAGCTGCGCCGTGACTGCCGTCCCTCTGTCCGTTATTACACTGGAAGGAGCACCGTGTCGTAACACGATGTGGCGCATGAAAAATTGTGCTACCTCAGAAGCCGTGGCTCGTGGGATCGCCTGGGTTTCAGCGTAGCGTGTCAAATAGTCGGTCGCGACAATCACCCATTTGTTGCTGTCCGCAGACATAGGAAATGGCCCGAGAATGTCCATGCCGACTTGGTCGAACGGCGTGCAGGGTGCTTCAATTGGCTGAAGCAAACCAGCTGGCTTAACAGATGGTTGCTTTCGGCGCTGACATTCCCGAAAGCTCTTGACGTACTTCTTTACGCTTGCTTAAAGTCCTGGCCAACAGTACCTCTCGCTCACTCTGGCAAAAGTCCTCGAGTAGCCCAGATGACCGGATGTGGGTTCGTCATGGCAAGCGAAGAGGACGTCCTCTCGCATGTCTCGACTAACCACCAGGAGGTAAGCACGATTGTTTGAACGAGCGTTCTTCTTGTACAGCACACCGTCTCGCAGACAGAACATCAACGAGTGGGATAAATGACGTGGTATGATTGCGCCCTGGCCCTCTAAATGATCAATGATTGGACGAATATCTGCATCATCTTGCTGTCGTTTGCTCAAGTCTTATGCACTAACGGCGCCCAGAAAGCCTTCGTCTTCCTCTGCTTCCTGACTGACGACATGAAGGGGTGCGCGTGACAGTGTGTCAGCGTCTTCATGCTTACAGGCTGGACTTATGGACGATGGTGACATCAAATTCCTGCAGCCGCAAGCTACACCGTGCTACCCGACCTGAAGGGTCGCGCTGGCTGGCCAACCAACAGAGCGCGTGATGGTCCGTCACTATCTTGAAGGGACGACCATAAAGGTACGGGCGGAACTTGGTGATTGCCCACACGACTGCGAGGCACTCTGTCTCCGTAGTGGAATAATTCGCCTCGGCACGGGATAGAGAGCGGCTGGCGTAGGCTATCACTCTTTCGATGTCCTCTTGACGCTGAACGAGCACTGCACCGAGCCCAATGTTACTAGCGTCGGTATGGACCTCCGTGTCAGCATCATCGTCGAAATGAGCGAGAACGGGCGCTGATTGCATGCGCTGTCGCTGCTCATCAAAAGCTGCTTGTTGCTCGTTTTCCCAGACAAACGGCGTGTCGTCCCTTGTGAGGCGAGTCAGAGGTTCTGCTATCTGTGAAAAGCCATGAATGAATCGGCGATAGTAGGCGCACAAACCAAGAAAGCGCCGGACGGCTTTCTTATCGACAGGAGCTAATAATTCGGCAACAGCGGCAAGCTTGTCCGGATCGGGATGGATTCCTTCGGCGCTAAGTACATGTCCGTCCAAGAAATTTTAGTTCTTTATAGCCGAAGTGGCACTTCTGTGGCTTTAGTGTGAGGTCCGCCGATCGGATAGCCTCCAGCACGCTGCGCAGGCGGTGAAGGTGGTGCTCGGACGTGGTAGAGAAGACCACCACATCATCAAGGTAGACAAGACAAGTCTGCCACTTGAGCCCTGTAAGGACAGTGTCCATCATTCGCTGGAAAGTTGCCGGTGCTGAACACAAGCCAAAAGGAAGCACTCGAAATTGGTATAGGCCGTCTGGAGTCACAAAGGCTGTTTTCTCACGGTCTCGCTGATCTACCTAGATTTGCCCTACCCGCTTTTGAGATCGAGAGAAGAGAAATAATGGGCACGACGAAGTCTATCCAGCGAATCGTCGATACGTGGCAGCGGATACACATCCTTTTTCGTCACGTTGTTAAGCTTTCGGTAGTCGACGCAGAAGCGTAGCGACCCGTCCTTCTTTTTGACAAGTACGACTGGAGATGACCACGGGCTGTTAGATGGTTCAATAACGCCATCGTCAAGCATCTCGCTGACTTGCGTACGTATCGCTTCATGTTCTTTAGCCGACACACGGTAGGGGTTCTGGTGTATTGGGCGTGCGTCCTCATACGTGATGATCCTGTGTTGAGTGATGGACGTCTGGCGGATCTTTGAGCAACTTGCGAAGCAAGACCTGAACTCGAACAAGAGCGCTCGTAGCGCAGTCTGGTTAACGGTGGACAGATCAGGATGGATGTCGACATTACTCATTGACGTGTCGGCGGTATCCACTATTTCCGACGTGAGACAGTTCGTGACGTTTGCTACTTCGTGGGCAAACGCTATCGAAGTGCCACGGAAAAGATGTCGATGCTCGTTGCTAAAGTTGGTTACGAGCAATTCAGATCGGCCATCACGAAGGTGTATTACACTTCTAGCTACACAAATGCCTTGCTGCAGGAGGTGTTCTAAATTTGTCTCAGCCACCACATCGCCATCGCCCAAACCACAGCATGTTACGTCGACTAGAACACTTGTTCGTGGAGGAAGCGTCACACTCTGTTCAGAAATACGGAGTACGTCGACACGCCTTCCACCATCCTGCACGTTGATTGCTCGCTGGGCTGAGAACGTGACGCGGCGCTCTTGCAGATCAATGATAGCTCCATTTTCTTGTAGAAAGTCAACTCCCAGAATGACGTCACAGGAACATTCGCGTAGAACAAGGCAGCTTGCTACGAATGTGTACCCTTGAATCTGTACTCTAGTTGTGCAGGCACCCAGTGGAGTAACGACGTGGCCACCAGCTGTCCGAATCTGCGAGTTGTGCCACCGCGTGATGACTTTCTTCAGCTGCGTTTTCAGTTTCCCACTCAGTATGGAATAGTCTGCGCCGGTGTCCACTAACGCATTAACTGCACAACCATCAATTGTCACTGCTATGTCGAGTGAAAGTCGGCCATCCTTTGCAGCAGTATGTGATGTCGGACCGGTTTCTGTACAGTTCTGCGTCAATAGAAGGTCTTCAGCGCTTCGAAGTTCAGCGACCCCGCCCCCAGAGGTCGCTTGGGCTAGTTTTCCCGGCGGGGGCTGGGAGACCGTGTGGTAGAATACCGCTGGGGCGTTGATGAAAATCGCCTCGGTGATGGCGAGCGCGACTGGCGCCTGGCAGATGGTGGTACATGCTACTGGGAGAGATAGTTTTCGATGTCGCGCAGCCTCTGGCCGTAACGGGGTGGCGGTAAATACGCAGAGAAGCCGCGAAGCCCAAGACGGCGATATGGGCACTGGCGGTACAAGTGATCAGCTTCTCCTCAGTGAAAGCACAGAGGCCGGCGATCAGGTGTGCGCCAAACATCAGACTTTCGAGGAGACGTGCGCCGATCGTCGATGTACTGAACTGGTTGCCCTGAACGATGGGCGACAGAAGCACCAGGGACAAAGGCCAACGGTGGTGGCGTGTACGTGCCTTCATAGTACGGTATGTGCTGCGCTGACTGTAGTGAAACAGCAGGAACAGGATGGACGAATAGTGGCGGTGATGCAGCAGGGCGTTTCAAGGCTTCCGCGTAGGTTGTCTCACGGCGGTATTCAGCAGGAGCTGGCACAGCTGTATCAGGAGGCAAGGTGTCCCGGAGGGCCTGGTGCAGCTCATCCTTGATCACAGTTGCAATAGAGTTAACTGTAGGATGAGGTGTTACACCAGCCTTTTGTAACTCTTCACGTACTATATCACGGATGAGTTCACGTAGACAGTCGTTGTTTGTTCTAGTGGCGGTGAAAATGTCGGCAGTAGACATGCCACTGATTTGCCTTTCGTATTGGTTGGATCGCTGCTGCAGCATTTTTTCCATTGTCACGGCCTCGGACAAGAACTCCGCGACCGTCTTCGGAGGACTTCGCACGAGGCCGGCAAAAAGCTGGTCCTTGACACCACGCATCAAGTGACGCAACTTCCTGTCCTCCGTAATTCTTGAATCGGCCCGTCGGAAGAGGCGCGTCATGTCTTCGACGAACGTGGTCACAGTTTCGTTTGGCAGCTGGACGTGGACCAGAATAGCTCGTTCAGCTCGTTCTTGGCGATCAGCACTGGCATAGGTCTGCAGAAGTCTACGAGAGAATTCGGGCCACGTCGTCAGCTGTTCCTCTCGGTTTTGATACCACGTACGTGCCCCGTCTTCGAGATAGAAGTAGACACGACCCCGTTTCGCCGCGTCGTCCCACTGATTCAAGGTGGCTACGTGCTCGCAATGCGCCAACCAGTCCTCAACGTCCTCGTGCTCCGTGCCACGGAACGTCGCCGGTGCGCGTGAGCTTTCTAACGTATAGCGGTTCGACGTCGTGCTTCCCGTGCCGGTTGCCGAGGTTTGCGCCGAAGCGCTGGTCATGCTTGTCGACGTGGTGGGAGCAGTATCGTCGGCTTCCGGAGGCAATCCCCTGATTCGGCGGCTGGTCCGATGCACGGGAGTATTGACTGGCACTGGACTCGTATCGCGGCTTCCTGGGGGGGGGGGGGGGGGGGGGGGGTCTGCAGCATCCGTGAGACTACCCAGCACCTCCACCAGTTTGTCACGATGAGTCACAAGTACTGGGGGATTTATTAAACCACCAGGTAGCTAGCACTAGGACGATGCGTCAGTCGTGGCTGGCTCTCGAGCAAACAAGCCCGCGATCTTCTTTTTTCCTCCAGATTGAGAGCCGCTCTTGCTCTCAACCCACTACGTGCTGGTGGCAATATTGTAGTGAAGAAGATGAGTGCTACTTAGAAACGCAAAAGGTATGACTCAGTCGGTGAAGAAGACGACGTTTTGTTGGCTGGGTACTCAGACTGGTTCCGACATTACCACTTGACGTGTCGTGACCGCTCTCCTGTTTTATAAAAGAGTGCCACTCTAAAACGCCTCATTATAATTGGTGGAGAGTGCTGGGTAACGCCTAATCCTGGAATTGCGAAACCATACGTTGCCTCCAGTTGCCACGATGTCCACGAACGACGATCAGCAGGCGGCCGCCTCGGCTCCAACTACTGCAGCTCCTGTCTGTCTCGGCTCCTTTCGGCAACGCGATCCGCCTACCTTCAGTGGAACCGATGACAAAGACGTGGAAGACTGGCTCGACGAATACGACCGGGTGAGCAAGCACAACAAGTGGGATGATGCGCACAAGCTTACTGTCGTCCAATTTTATTTGATTGACGTAGCCAGTCTGTGGTACCGCAATCACGAGAGAGACCTCCCCACCTGGTCGGCCTTCCGAACGGCGTTCGCGGACTTGTTTGGCCGTCCAGCGCTTCGCAAACTACGGGCCGAACAGCGCTTGCGTACTAGGGCTCAGAAGAATGGTTAGAATTACACCAGTTATATCGAAGATGTAGTCGACCTTTGCCGGCGTGTCAACTCGGCCATGACAGAAGCCGAGAAGATCAAACACATCTTGAAAGGCTTGACTGACGACGCATTTCAGATGCTTGTCGCCAAAAGCCCGCGAACGGTAGCGGAAGTGATCCAACTTTGTCAGAGCTATGATGAGCTCTGGAAACAGCGTGACACCACTCGTTGTGCCAACGCGCCATGTGCAACAATCTCCGCTTTAACGTCGCCTGGCACTACTATAGACCACAACACTTTGCTTCTCGAGATCAAGCGATTTGTACGAGAGGAGGTCGCACGCCAGTTGTGCCTCGTGCCTTATACCTCCGAAGGTGCCCCATCTACTTTAGCGCCATCAATACAGCGAGTAGTCCAGGAGCAAGTGTCCGAGGCGCTACCAGCAGCTCACGCACCACCTGTGGCTGCTCCATTGACCTATGCCGAAGCACTGAACGGAACCCGACGTCCACTTGTCGTGAACGGCCACGCTTCTTTGTCATGAACGCCTACGTCCACGCGCCCCTTTGTCGTACCGACTGAGCCTATGTACCAGGCTGCCCGTCCTTTCTCCCGACCACCACCTCCGCGCTTTCAGAACCCTTGGCGCACTCAAGACAACCGCCCCATATGCTTCGCCTGTAGAATTGCGG